>NC_073634.1:99290000-99395000 GCF_029407905.1 Bubalus kerabau | reverse complement strand
ACATACAGTATAGCACTCAATTAAGTATAAACTTTAAACTCCCAATTTTCAAGTTACAACAAAGTATACACACTGATTACAGTTTGGTTCTAGAAAACACTATTAGATATCCAGCCAATATTTTATAAATTAGAAATTTAAAAGTGACATCATAATCATGGTAATTTAAAAGTCATAATAATAATCAATCAAAAAAGAATTAATTGATGTTAGAAAGTACATTATTAGACTGATTATACTGAAAGGAAGAAATAATTCCTCTCTTAAACACAAAAATGTCATAAATTCAGGTAAATCAAATTAGTTCTTATAACACATTGATGGCACAGAATTTATGTTTATAGAGTCCATCATTTCATTTTCAGGCATTCTGTTTCTATATTTGGCCAGAGTCAGAAGGTTAGGAACCAAGAAGTCAGTAAGTTCCCAAGGATATCCTCACTGTCACATCACTGCTCTAACAAGTGGTAAGGAGGAGGAAATTCAGACAAGTCAAACACCCACACCCAGTACACAGTTAAAAGAATTTCCTTCATTTTTTTCCTCTACTGATTCCAACAAAGAAATATGACGAGAAAAACTGGAGGGTTCTCACTTATTTGAATAACAAGTGAAAATCTAAAAATATCTTCACTGTATGTTATTACCAACTGTATCACTGGGTTTTATAGTGACAGCCCTGTGCTATAATTTCTGAGAAAACCTCTACATAAAGCTTCATAAACCCAACCATTCCTGTAATGTATCGCCTTATCTAGCACACAATCATTTCAAACACAACTTTTCATGTTAGTATAATTTGTTCAAAAATGGTAATAAATACATCCATGAAGCCAAAGGAATCATTGCACAATCTATTGTAACTTGGTCTTACCAGTACTGACAGTTAATCCTCGACCCAAAATCCAATGTAGAATATTTCATTATTACTTGGTTTAATTAAAGATATTCATTATACACACACCTTTTAATGGACAAACACTCCCAATCAACATTATAAATAATCTGGGCCAACTGCAGAGTAATGTCTGTGAACAATTATCACAAAACTAAAACATGGATGGCTGTCAGTCGGTGGCAGAATTCTTGCTTTCATAATAAATATAAAATCAATTTCCTGTTCTAGTCCCTATTCCAAGTTGAAAATGATATATCTGACTATGAATTCCAACTACCTTCATCCTTAGGTTTTTTGTTTTTTTTTTTAAAGAAAGGAGAAAGAAAGAAACTTATGAGACCATCTAAGTCAATTCTTCCTCATTTGAGGGCACTTGGATAGTAAAGGTTTCTACATAATACACACATATGAACTTGCCATTTCACACATGTATATTTTTTTAATGCTGTGATTTTTTTTCCCCTATCAATGCCATTCAAGTGGAATGTCAAAAACTCCTCCCATTTCACTATAAATTCCTATTTACAAAAGCTTAGTACATCTGAAAGCCAGTAGAAACCTTTTGTTCAAAAAACAATAATATGCAATTTCAAAAGCTTTTTGTTCCCATTTCAATCAAAACTAACTTCACATGTTTTAAATGAAATTCTGCAAGTAATCAGAGACTAATGAGGATTCACTGGTTTAACTAGTTCAGGGAGTCTGAGAAGGGAATGAGAATTTAAAGTCACCAAGTTTTCCATTTAGAAGAGCAGTTAATGTGCAGGTACACTAAGTCCTCTTCACTGAGAAATGCAATCAGAGACTCTTGTCTCAGGAGAGACTCTCATCCCTCTGTCTGTGTGCACATTCCTGACTCCCATTAACATTAACAAGCACCACACATGCACATGAAAAGAAGCCAGCCTTAGTAGCATGTATGCATGGCAGCTGCGGTGACTAAATAATCCATATGGCTCTGAAGAGAAGTTCTGCTTTGTTGGGTCTAGAGGCACAGCTACAGTGGTGGAATTCAGACACTCAAGCAAACCTCAATCTGAATGCTTGATCCAAACCCCATCCTGTCCAACCACACCTCAGACTGCAGTTAAGCCTGGGTTTAGAAATTCTATCCTCAGCATGGTTTATACAGGTAGAAGTTCCATGTTTGAGGAAACCTTAATTTTTTTCACAGGCCCAAAGTTCTGTCCTCCTCCCAATCCATCATTCCTATTCCTGCATTCACTCATCCATTTCCCTACAAAATGTAGGAAATCACATAATAGTTTTATAGAGAGAAAATCAAAGGCCTGGCTTAAATCGCAAAAGCAAAAGCAGAATCAAGTATGAAACGCCATCTTCAACATGAAAATCAAATACTATGGTAATCTTAAAACAACAGATACATGCTGCAATGTAAATTCCACAGGTTGTGTAAAGGGCAGAATTTAACCACTAATTGTAATGCCTCCCAGCAACTAGAATTAGGTAGTTAAGTGAGAGTCTTAATGCTCATTTAATATAGTCTCCTGAAGCTCAATTCAACAACTTCTTCATTTTTCCCTATGAAGAAAATATTCTTGTGAAGTTCAGTTTAGTGAAGACACTGGTGAAGACACACAAGCACACACCAAGTTTACACTTCTGAAAAGAATTCACTAGCCATATTCTGAAACTGGGCTCTAGGAAAAAAGACTAGATGATGCAAAATTCTTAGCATACTTCCATGTATAGGGAACATGATGAAAACTTCATATTTATCTCCAGTTAGATCAATTAATATTCAGAAAAGTTATGTAACATTACATTTAAATAACCATAGGGGGAGGAATCTACCAATGTTCTAGAAGCTTCTCTAGACCTTTCAATCAATTTTATTTATATGCAAAACCAAGAGAAACTTAAAAAAAAAAAACAAAGCTCCTCCTGATGCTAAAGCTCTCAATTTACTGACAGGCAAATGGCTTCATGCTGCCACTTAATCTCATTTCTTGCATAATGCCCTCTAATTAGCATATCAAAGTGAATTAATACTTCTAGGGCATTAGCAATGGGGAAATCTGCTCCAGGCTCACAATAGCAGTTAAGAGAGAGCCAAGAAATCCTCAAAAACACCACAAACCACTTTGCATTGCAAAACTGTTCAATTTATTTATCCTCTCTCTCTAAACACTTTTACCGCACACTGTTTTACTACTGTTCACCAAACAAAATGATAATTGCCAAAGTTACCAGCATCTGTAATGCCTGTTTAGAATCTTAATTTAGATTATGTTGCAGATAATTTCTATATGCAACCATTTGTTCTATTATAAATGTTAATATAGAGACAGTGGAAATGTTGACATTCTCAATTAGTTAATTTGAATTTGAAATAAAATTTTATGGGATTTTAAAATTTATGAATTTTTTTAATGTAAAAAGCCACCTGCTGGACTCTGATGCCTAAGAAACATGCTTTGAAAACTTATGTATCACATAAAACAAAATAAACAAAAAAAATCATTTTGCCATTAACATATGTTGAGTCTCCCAACTAATGGTTTAAACATTGTGAGGAATCATCAACATTAAAAGGATTACATTGTATACCAAGTTCTCATTAATATGTTCACACAAAAAGGGTTATTGTTCAAAACAGCTTAACATTTCTAAAGCACTTAACTTGAAGAAAACAAGTACGAAACTTTTAACAATTATTTTTATCCATAATTACTTTTAACTGTTCTCAGTCCTAATGAGTTACTATCATGTTAGTCAAAAGTAAAAAAAAAAATGCCAAGCCAATTCAACTTAACACATTCTATCACATCAATATTTTTACTAGACATACACTCAAATTTAGTACCAAAGCAAACTACCATTAACCATCAAAAACTACAAACATCTTATATTTATTGTATGTGTATATGTTTATGGAATACTTCTATTTTCAAAATAACAATAAAGAAGAGATTCTGGTTACTATTCTGCCTGTAATTAGAACCAAGAGTTGAAGATTAATGAAATTTATTTTCAAATATGTTCTATGTCTAAAGGCATAAAAAGATGGTTTGTTTTTTTCAGTGGCTCATTCAAGCATTTCCTACTAATTTATTTGCTAAATGTAACACTAACACGGAGCTCTGATAGCAATTGGTGTGTTTGATTAACTTCTACAACTTTGTAAAAAACCTTTTTAGCTAGATAGATCTAAAAAAACTTTGACCAATTCACACTACATAGTGATATAAATTATTTACTCTCTTTATATGTAAAGACTCAAATGGCCTACTGAAGTAGAGCAAATGTTTGAAAAGGTCAACATGGGAGGGTGTACAAGCATTGTTAGTCTGTTACTACCTAAATCATGCTGATCCCACTGATAAATGGCTAAAACACAAACCTGCTGAGAAAACTAATAAAACATAATTCTCATAATGTCAATACTGAGAAAATAAATGCCTAAAGTTGTTCACATGTACATAAATAGAGGGAGAATAGTATAAAAATCCTTATTTAGCATAATGTGTTCGGTACTGATCTGTTAGGTATTCTGAAACATGTCAATGGTATGAGTACAAAATAAAACGAATGATTTAGGGTGTGGTTCATGAATTGCGGTTTTCATTCTTCATAGCCATACTTCATATAACTTCATCCTATACAATGCCAACATAAAATATCAAAACACACATAATCCAAATAAGATGTTAAAGGTCTTGGAAGTAGCCATTTACAAAAGTTGTAAACAGAAATCTAAAAGTACAAGCAAAATTAGTTAAAAGGAAAAGGATCCTAACATGAAAGATATACCCAGAAAATTTTTATGAAAGTCAAAGAACCAATGTGCTCTTTGAGGCAAGGCAAGGCTTCCTTTGCCACTGTATTAATATACTTCTGATTTGGATTAAAATTATGTAAATTAGCATAATAACATAGTAAAGTCCCAAATAAAAACCAAAACTACATAGATCTATAATAAAATGAAGTCCACTAAAACTGAGGCATGAAAAGAATTACTTGCACAGATCAAGTTAGTATTGACAAGAGGGTTTAATATTCTTTTATTGGGAAGAAGAAAAAAAGGTATGGAAGACAGGTCCATACTTTTAAAATAATACCTGCTTGATACTTTAGATCATGAAGTTCCAAACCAGTAGAGAAGTAAGATTTTTTTTTTCTACGTTTTCTATGAATGTATTACATGTATTATCTTCTAAGGATGAGAGAAGAGTAAAGAAAGTTAGAAAAACTTCACTCTTTTACATCCTTCCTCAAAACTTCCTTAAAAAGCTCCAGTAAGTTAAGCAAATCTATAAAAATAAAAAATATTCTTAAATTACACAAGGTAAAATTTGCAATAAAGCAACAAAATTTATGACATTTCCAGGATACACTGATTTTGTAATTTTTCCTGTTTAATCATTGAATATTTCCAATGTAAATAAGCCATAATGTCTAAAACTGATAAAAAATTTAAAACATTAAAAGTCCTTTAAAATTTGCCTCAAAATAATTGTGAAAGGGTAGGAGTTACAGAGAACACAAGATTGGCCAAGTGTTGCTAACTGCTGAAGGTAGGCAATGAGTTCATGGGGATTCAAGTTTCTCTTTATCTATATTTTTACATTTGAAGTTCTCCATAGTAAAAAGTTTTTTAAAACTAGAAAATAGTTCACAAAAACACAGAAATGAATCATGTATCAAACAGAGCATTTGTTTTTAAAACTCTGGAACAAACAATGATAACTATATTCGAAGTACTACAAGAGCAACTTAAAAGAATACACAATATATATTATATATAACATTTAGATTCACATACAACAATTTTCACCTTTCTTGTTAAAATTTCACTTGGTGGAATATTTGGATTTTATACACTAGGAACTGAAGAATTACCTGGCACTGTAAAAAGAAAAATGAACACAATTTTATATTGAAGCATTAAAAAAAGAAAGAAAACAGACCAGAAAAAGAAGATGCCATGAGTCTCTAAACCCTTAGGGTAAGAAGTAGAGGTGCTGACGGAGAGTACTGCCTTATCTCTCTGAAAGCTACTCCCACTTACAGCAGTAAAGATAAAAGGTTTAATCATATATATCATATTCTAAATGCATATAAAAACTCACAAGCTACCTTTTGAAAAGTAAAATCCTTACGACTCTTTCTAGGGAGGGTTCCTTTAAAGGCAAAGCATTTTTAATAGTAATTTTCTTCTCTTTAAACATAAAAAATACTTCAACCAGCCCAACCAGGCAAGCAGGCCTTTCTCTTCCCCTGCGGACACCTCCTGCAGTAGAGAAGTTCATTAAGTTTTATGATCTTCCCAAGTCAGTCCTGCTTATAAGCCTCACAAAGGCCACAAATCTGGCAAACCATCATGTATGCCATTAGACATTACTAGTAAATGAACGCTATTTAGGGTTTGTGGTGGCAATAAATCAGAGTTTGGTTGGCAGCTATCAACATGGAGTATTTTAACCTACCATTTAGAAAGGAAAAGGTTATGCTGATTTTTTTTCTTAATACACAACATTTTTTAACAATATGACTCTGATTATATACTAGAGTGTTGAATTTTCATTTTAAAATATTTTTAAATACATTTTTTTTCTCAAAAAGAGCAATTTCCTTTATTCCAACTCTCATAATTAAGGGCTTTGGAAAGAAGAGAGATTTATGAGAATGGAATCCTCTCACAAAGTACTTCAAAAATCAAGATTAAGGTGGCCAAAAAGATTTGAGGGAAAGCCCCCAAAGAACTATGTAGATAAGGAGAACTCATAGTATCATGGATACTTAATAAGAGACAGATGGTAAAATGTGGCTAAAATAGAAATCTTAACAATTATCTCACTGGTCACTTACTTAGTTTAAAATGGGCAAATATCTTGTTTTAAAGCCTGTAACTTTTAGTTGCTTTCAAAATGCTTAGCTATCACAATTCAACAGATATTTCTGTCCAAAAATAACTGAATGATAAATTTTATAAAAGAACACATTTTCAAGAAAAAGCAAGCATTTCATGGTATACTTTCCCTACCTCTGAACAAGAAAAAAAATATAATTGTAGTAGATTATCCATTTATCTGTCAGAAGGGGAAAATACCTTTTCATATTTGGTAGAAGGGAAAAAAGATGTTTTTCAAACTAAACCCCTCATGTGCATGAGAACTAGCAGTGTTTATTGCCTGATCAGAAACCTCAAAAGGTACTGCAGATCTGCAAATATATGGATTTTTAAAAAAATGATTTTGTCTTATTTTTAAAAAAGCACAACCAAAATGACATTATCCACTGAAATGACAGTTTTACCCCCCATCTCCCGACTAGTCAACCCCCTACCCCTCTATTATGCAGAACAGAGTCATCACATAGTATTCCCAGTTTCTATTACAAATGACTAGGTAAACTTTCTCTAAGGTTATAGAGAATTAATCTTTGGATACTATGTTATTAGATTTAATAAAATGATTTTTTTTTAAAAAGCATTACATGATATACATTATAATCTACAGTGCTTATTTTATAAGCTCATGATGTTTCCAAAGCATGACTGTGGGAACAGATGGGGGAGGGGGGGAGGCCTGGAATTTGCTGCCCCAATTTCTTTGCTTCGGTAACACTAATGTCTACACAGCTGTTTTATTTCAAATCAAGGATTCTGAGTCCAGCGTCCCTGTCTCCTTCTAAGAGTAGTTTTGGAGAGTGAGGTGGAGCTCTGGTAGTAGGGGAGAAAGGAGAGGAGAGAAAGAGCTTCAACCCCATCAATCATTCGGTACTTAAATCCCGTCCCTCTCGAGCTTAGAGAGGCTGGCAGGAAGATGCCTCAGCCCAGACAGCCGCCTTTACTCTTTGTCGGCCGTTGGCTTTTTACAAAAGAGATAACGTGCAAACTTGGATAGGCTGGCCAAAGCACAAAAAGAGAATCTAATTTACAAGTTATCTCTGAAAGCCTCAGAAACAATTTTCAAAACACAAAAATTTCTTTTGTCAGTTACCTCTTGCTTCTTAAACAGCAAGTGCCCTACCAAGGCTCTCTCTGCCAGTAATCCCAGACTCTGAAAAGACTTGTTTCTTTTTTGTAACTCACCTTTGACATGAGGTTGACTACACTTTCCTTTCAGAATGGTGTAACTAAGTCTTGTGCAAATAAGCAAGTAGAGGACTTATGCTTCCTAATTGAATTCTGCCTGCTGCTAAATGTCTAAACAAGAAAAGCAGTTTGCTAGGTTTGATTCTCAAACTAGCTAGGCCAAAACTTTTAAAAAGGCAAAAAAAAAAAAGAATCATGAAAAGGGGGTGAGAAGGAAGGGATATCAATCCCCTCTCCCTAGTAATATAATGCTATATAAAGTTGAATCAATCTTAATATTCACAACATAGTCAATACCCCAGTGCTTAGCTGTCAGCAGAAACTGAAGTGGAGCCCTGATAGCAAGAAAACCCTTGGACATTAAGCAACATAATTTACTGAGAATTACGCACTTTTAGGCTTCTAAACTAAGAATCTCAAGATTTAATGCTTGATGTCTTATTTTATAGTCAGATCAAAATTATCTACCATTTTAAATCACAATGCTTTCTAAAGGTAGCTAAAAACCAACACAGAGTAAAAGTTAGTCATTTTAAAATGACTGTGATTTTCAAAATTAAAATATATCTTAAAAACACTCACTTGACTTAAAGAAATCACGCACATTATGTGAATGAAAAGCAGGAAAAGTAGTCTTTCAGGCTCTCAATATTTGCTGTTAATTATGGTTTTAGCATATATTTTAATAGACAGCAATAACCCTTCATCTTTTATTGATTACTTTTAGGATTAGAATAGAATTGCATGGTGAAAAATCTGTTTAAAAGAAGGACCACTCTCCTACCAACTAACAATTATATACAGTGCACTATTATTTGTACATTCAGTTTAAACACAATCACATTTAACCTTTTAAATACCTTCACTTAAATATTCCTATACTTTGGACTTTAACTTTCTCTTCTATTCTTTGCCAACTTAAAAAACAGCAACTTTATAATACTGTATACCCAACAAACACACACACAAATAAACAGTAAAGCTTGTTTAATGCATTTGTTTGCCATATACAGGGAAGATAATGCCTCAAACGAAATAAAAAAATCTAAATTAAACCTCAAATTCTAGTTGAGGCACTACCATCACCTCAAGACTAAAATATCTTCAGTTTTTAAAAAGTCTAACAAGGAAACTAAATTGAGATGAATTGTCAGAAATTTGTCTAATATATACTTGTAGTTTTCATTCCAGCACTTCTGCAAAAGCTGTCTTCTCATATATTCCCTGCCCTGAATACCTCAAAAATTGTTCAACCTGCACCTGTGGACCTTTCTCTACTTAATAAAATATATTAAGTATGTTTACAATGTAATGACTTCAAGCATAAAATTTAATAAAAGTAGTTAATAGATATAATACATTGTATGCACCTAAACACATCATTACCTTTCCAGCTTCTTAAAAGTAGTATTCTGAACTAAAATACTAATTCAAACATACTCCTCGGGTCTGTGCAATTGCATCTATTCTTCTATCTGTGGAAATGAAGCTTAAGGCTAAGTAAAACAAAGTTCGGGATATGCTTCTCCGCGGGAGTCGGTCCCCGTGGCTCCTTTTAAAAACTGACACACAAACAAGGCGAAAGGAGCAGGAAAGGGTGGCTGGCGCTCCCGGCCCCCTCCCCGCCTGCAGCCAGAGGTGGCCGCCTGGGGACTGCGACCCTGCCCCGTCCACTCTACACTTCATTTTACACCAGGAGCGGAATTCAGAAATCGACTCCAGATTTATTGCAGTTTTTTCTCAAGATCAGGAGGTGGGAAGGAAAGAATGATCAAAGATGGCGGTGCCCAAAAGCAGCAGCTTTCAACTGGAGAGTCGAAGGAGTAGCTCGGACCCCACCTCGGGGGTCTCCAGGCCCACCGCGGGGCACAGCGTCTTACCTGTTTTCTCTTTGATCTCACACAGGACACTGAAGAGCGCGGGTTTCATTCTGTGACAGTTCAGGGCATGTTTCCTAAAAAATAAATAGCAAAACACAAAGGTATTAGCATCACCTATGGAATAATATGGCGCCTTCCTTAAGTTAGATCCAAGATTTAATTCCGGCCCCCTATTTTGGAAGGCTCTTTTGAACCCCGTCAAATCAACAGAAAACTCAAGTTGACTAGTTAGCGACAACCGGCAAGCTCTGGCGGCTACAGCTCCAGCCCGAACGCAGCGCGACCCATCTGCCGGGCGGGCAGCAGCCTCGGCGACCGCGGGGCGCGAACCCGTGCGGGGAGCCGCGATCCGGGGGCAGACGGCGGCGACTCAGGGCAGAAGACAGCGTGGAGGGGCTCCCGCGTCCGCCCTCCGCCGGGGCAGCGGGCGCAGCGCGGGCGGCCAGCCGACTGCGGCCAGCGGGCGGTGACAGCTCGGCAAAGTTTGCGAGGCGGCCCTCCCTTCCCGAGAACTTGGCCGCCCGCGCCCGGACCCGCCGGGGAACCGCCCAGAGCCCCGCGCCCGGGCTGGGGCTGCCTCCCGCACAGCGAAGTCGTCCAGCGGCCGAGCGGAGCCGGGGTGCCGGGAGTCCGGGCCGAGGATAAAGTTGCACTTCCCTCAAGTGCGGCCCGGGGCCCGCTCGCGGCGGCGTGCAGCCGGGTCCGGGCGGGAGGTTTGAATCGGTGCGAGGGGGCCGGGCTGCCAGAGGGCCGGACGCGGGGAGGTGGGGTGAGAGAAACCCACGAAATCCACGCGGCACCAAGTCCGTCCCGCGCCCCGAGAGCAACTTTGCCGACTCCCGCCCGCGTCGAGGGGCGCGGGGCAAGTTCCCCAGAGGCCGGGGCCCGAGGCCTCTTATCGGAGAAAGTTCCCCGCCCGGGGCTGAGGCCCTGGCCCGGGCACCACCCGGGCCCGGACTCTGCCGCGGGCCCGGCTCCCGCACACACACAAAAGATGCTTAATGAGACGACACCAACTTTGCTTGCGCCTCGTCCAAGCTCTGGTCGGTGATGGTCATGATCTGGTGGAGGATGTCGCCGATGTCCTGCTTCCTGCCGTCGCCGTCCGCCCCTTCGTGGCCGTGAGGGGGAGGCGGCAGGGCCATGCCCCCCTGCACCGAGTGGCCGGCCAGGTTCACCCCGGCCAGAGTCTGCAGCATCCTGGATTGATCGTCCATCCCGCCGCGCGCGGGCGGGAGCGGGCGGCGGCGGCGGCTGAGGCGAAGGCTGAGGCGGCGGCGGCGGCGGCGGCGGCGACGAGGGAGGAGAAGAAAGAGGGGGAGGGGGAGGGGGAGGCGGCCGCGCGCTCCCCGCCCGCGCGGGGAGGGGGCGGCCCGGCCGGCGGGGCCCGCGGTTGAGGCAGTGCGGACGGGCGCCCGGCTCTGGCTTCCGCCGCCGCCGAGGCTGAGGAGAAGCGGCGGGCGGAAGCGCAGGGCTCCGCGGTGGTGGCGGAGGCGGACGCAGCGGCGCCCGCTGCCCTCACGCGGCCGCCGCGCCGCCTCCTCGCCGCCGCGCGCCCCGCCGGGTAGCCCCGCTCAACTTGCTCCTCAGTGCCGGCCGAGTTGCCGGGACGCCCGCCGCCCCCCGCGCCAGCCTGCGCACTCCCCTCCCTCGCCCGCCGCCGCCGCCGCCGCCCGCCGCCGCCGCCTCGGCCGGGCGGGATCCGAACCCCGGCGGCCCCGGGGGAGGGAGCGGCGGCGGCGGCGGGCGGGCGGCGGCGGCGGAGGAGGGCCGGCGGGCGGGCCGGCGGAGAGGAGCTAGAGGGGCGGAGGAGGAAAGTTTGGGAGCTAGCGGGCCGGCGCAGCGGGGGCAAGGAGCCCGATGGAGAGCCCCGGCGGGCCGTGCGCTGGGTGGACAGCGGATTGATGGGGCGGGAGAAGTCGCCGCCGCCACAGCCAGAGCCGCGCACCCTGCCAGCAGCCGCCGCGGACCGGGCTCGAAGGCCGTTCGGCTGAGGGATTGACAGGCTGCCAGTGCCACTCACTCACTGCGGCCCCGGACGCCCGGGGGGAGGGGCGGGGGCGAGAGGAGGGCGGGAGAGCGCTCCGCACGCCCCGCCCCCAAGGGCGGCGCGCGCTCTCATTGGGTCTTGCGCCTCCCGCCGCCGCCACTGGCACCGCCCCCGGGCTTCGGTCCGGTCCCTCTGGCCTCCGAGCCCCCGCCCCCCGAGAGAGCGCCACTGGACCCCTCGAGCCTCATCACGTCCTGGCCCCCGGGATAGGCCGGCCCGCAGACGTCGTTCCCGCATCCTGATTTCTGCTCCCTAGTGTTAGCAGTCATAGGTGCCAAGAGTTGTGTACGGGACACTAGGCAACTCGCTCCAAGGCCAACCATGTGCTTCCCCTCAGCGCCCTGAGCTTCACGCCTCGGACAGCGCCTGGTACACTTTCCCGCTCTTCCCGTCGGGAGGTGGTATCCTCGGGGTACCCGGCCGCCCGTCCCAGGCCAATCGAATCGCACTCGGAGCCGAAAGGGGCGGGACGGAGGCAAGAAAGGGATATCCTTATTGGAGCGTTCGAAAAGTCCTGGGCAGAGAGGCGGGGACGCCGCGGATGGTGACCCCGCCCACCCCGCGATCACCATAGTAACCGAGAGGGCACAGCTCTGAGTTGGTTCCAGCGCTCTGGCCTTGCGCTGTCCCTCAAGAGATGACCAGGTAAGGTAGAAGTCCCTTGTCCTGCATGCTTGATGCCTGAACTCAGCGGATCTGAGTGATATACACTTTTCTTGAAAGAGGAGCACATGAAAATGTGTCCGAGAAAAGTGGATTCGGGAGGAGCGGAAGGGTTTGATATCCAGGACTAATGTAAGTTTACAACATTTCATACACTGTGCAATTCCTGGTAATCCAGGGAGTCCTTCAGCAGATCTGCTTTTCGCTACCTCCAGATAGACTAAAGCTGCAAAATGAACTTTTTATTATAAAGAATATTTATTTCAGTGTAGACTGGATTCTGCTTATCAATTTACCCCACCACCATGAGTCATTTAATGTTGGTGACTCCAGCCACAGATTGTCATATATAGAGCACTTTTTCTTCTATTGTACTCTGCCTACAAACGACTAAATGCTCACATTACTTGGGGGTCTAGACTTCCAGCTCTTATGGACGCTCGAGCTTTCTCTTAACCTAATTTCCCTAGGAGAGCTTCGTCATATTTTCCCCATTTTAGATCCATGGAGCTCACCCTCGATGGGCCCTTCCTTCGGTTAGGTGGTTCTGAAAAGTCCTCTTGTTTCATCGCCAAACTCAGTAAGCTGCCTTACCTGAAACCAAAAATAGGGGTGTGAGGTATGAAAAATGGTTCTTACTCTGCAGGGTTTAATGTAGGACAAGCAGTTCTTTACATGCCAGATGGATTCTTGGAATGAAGCAGGCTACTCGGTTCCAGGTTCTTTCCTTCGTATGTTGTGTGTACTTTTAAATACTCCCCACTGCAAAGCTAATAGCTAACGTTACAGTAAGGCAAGCTAAAATCGTTACAAACTGCACAGCTGCTGGAGAGGGCGTTCCAAACAATCCACTCTGCCTCTTACTTCCAAAGAACAAGCCCCCTATGTTCATTAATATTCCCAGCTCCTCTGTAGCCCATTTATGTGTCAAGTTTCTTATTATTCTTTTAAGCCCCCATTATGGGTTACTCATAGTCATCATTGACTGGACTTTCTCTTTATTCTTATCGTGTTTTTCAAAACTGTCACCACCTCCTTATATATTTTTGCATTAAGGAGCAAGAGCAAGCAGCCAATCTTCCGTAATTCTCCAAAGATGAAGATGTAAAACCACAGAATTCTATCTGAAAGGTACCTTCAGCTCCAAATTCCTTCCAGCTCTAAAATCCAATGATCCTGTGACTCACTATCAGGCCTCCTCCCTGCCTTCCTTCTAGGCTCATAATCTTGACTAATCAGTCATGAGGATGAGGCTAATTAGCAATGGGGATTTATGGTTATTTCTAGCCCTCTCCAAGCAATGAGTTATGTAAGCAAAGCAACATATATAAAAATGTAAATAAAATTAAAGAAACACTTACGCAAATAAAGGCAAATGGGATGTATGGGCTACGTAAACAAACGGGAACATAAAAACATAAATTAGAATTAAGAAAACAGTTAAGCAAATGCCAGCAATTAGGAGTAAAACAACTTGTTAAATGTCTCACACCCGCAGCTATTTTATGACACACACCTCTAAACCCATGGCCATTCAGTGATGTGGAAACTTGATGCCATAATTCTGCATTAAATGGTTGGATTAGATTGACCTTCTGCTTGGGAAGTTTCCCTTTTTGTTATTGTGAATATGAGTTGCAGTAAAAGCCAGGGGGTCCTAGCAAGGATTCCCTCACAGACTCATTGACAACCACCATTGATTTAAAGCATAAATTCTTTTAGATTGGTTTCCAAGCCCCAATAAACAGTGTCAACTAATTTTGAATACCCCCACAGTCTACTGTGTTTTTGCAAGTTTCTCACGTGGGATGTTGCCTTGTCTCACTCAACAATCTGAGTCACATGGTTGGTGCCTTCACAGATAATAGAATAGAACCTCTCTAAGTACCTAAATCCATCTTTGCTGTTTCTAAGACAGTGATTATTAAAAAGTCAAAGGAAATGTAATTTACTTTTGGTGAGTGTACATTCATGTAAAGTTAACAGTGAAAAAGTGGTGAAAACCAAGTAGGGGCACTCTGTCATATTCATCCCTTTCCATGAGTTTGGTTCATATTAACGATACCATCACACCATCGCCTCTACCAATACAGTGATCATCACAGCAGATGCCATTTTCATGCAGTCTCTCTGAGTGGGACTTTGTGCTCCGTGTTCTTACTTCATCTTATTTCAATCTCACAACAGGCCAATCTAGGTGAAGTTATTATTATTAAATATAAGGAAACAGACTGAAAGAGGGTAAGAAACTTACACAAGACCTCCAAGTCAGTCGGTATTAGACCTCTGATTCAAATCTTGATCTGTGTGACTACAAAGCCCACCCTATGAAATACTGCCCCCCCCAAAAAATGTATATATATATATATAGGGCAATGGCACCCCACTCCAGTACTCTTGCTTGGAAAATCCCATGGACGGAGGAGCCTGGTAGGCTGCACTCCATGGGGTCGCTCAGAGTCGGACAGGACTGAGCGACTTCACTTTCACTTTTCGCCTTCATGCATTGGAGAAGGAAATGGCAACGCACTCCAGTGTTCTTGCCTGGAGAATCCTAGGGACGGGGGAGCCTGGTGGGCTGCCGTCTATGGGGTCGCACAGAGTCGGACACGACTGAAGCGACTTAGCAGCAGCCCTTGATCATTCAATCAAGGGCTTTTCTGGTGACTCAGTAAATGCCTGCAATGTAGGAGACCTGGAGCTCAATCCCAGGGTTGGAAGATTCCCTGGAGAAGGGAATGGCTACCCACTCCAATATTCTTGCCTGGAGAATTCCATGGACAGAGGAACCTAGCTGGCTACAGTCCATAGGGTTGCAAACAGTTGGACACAACTGAGCGACTAACACAACAACATCGGAATAAAAATCACAAGGCTTTGACAGGTAAACTGTAAATTGATGAAAATAACCAAGCACTTAATAAAAAGAGGTTAACTCTGTGAGAGATTAGAGAAATCTAGGTCCCATGGCAGTAGAGCAGGGAAATTGAAGAATAAAGCCCAGCAAGGCTATCCTTCATAGCTATCTAAGACCTTGCCTCTCTGAGGCTTTCCAGCCATGCCTGCCTTCACTAATCATCTGCTCTAAACTCTGGCTGAATATATTGCCTATAATAGGTAATTTACCACCAAACTAGATGGACCCATGTTTTCTCTCAATTCACCCATTTCCTCACCTAGTCCATTTGCATGTTAAGGACAAAGTATATGTTTTGAGATGGACTATCACATGACTAATTTGACTTTAAAAAACAAAAACTAAGATGTCGGGACTTCCCTGGTGGCCCAGTGGCTAAGATTCTGAGCTCCCAATGCAGGAGGCCCAAGTTTGATCCCTGGTCAGGGAACTATCGGAGAAGGCAATGGCACCCCACTCTAGCACTCTTGCCTGGAAAATCCCATGGACGGAGGAGCCTGGTGGGCTGCAGTCCATGGGGTCGCTAAGAGTCAGATACGACTGAGCGTCTTCACTTTCACTTTTCACTTTCATGCGTTGGAGAAGAAAATGGCAACTCACTCCAGTGTTCTTGCCTGGAGAATCCCAGGGACAGGGGAGCCTCGTGGGCTGCTGTCTATGGGGCCGCACGGAGTCGGACACGACTGAAGCGACTTAGCAGCAGCAGCAGGGAACTAGATCTCGTATGCTGCAACTAAGACCTGGCACAGTCCAATTAAAAAAAAAAAACCTTAGATGTCTAAGAAGTCACTTTGGGGAAACTGAAATAAACTAAATCCTTATTCGCAAACATATCACTGCCATCACTTTGGGAATGATTCTTTAAAAGTAGACTTTACAGTTGTTAGCACATGTGACCTGTGACAAATCTTCATCTTCTGGAAATGTATTTGACTGAGGAACCAAGGATCAGTGAGACAACAGTTCACCCTCCTATTATGAGGTCCTTTAAAAAAAATTTTTTTTAATTTATTTTTGGCTGCATCGGACCTTAGTTGCAGCACACAGGTTCTTCATTGTGGTTCACAGGCTTCTCTCTAGTTGTGGTGTGCAGGCTTGATTGCCCCACCAGGAATCAAACCCAAGTCCCCTACATTGGTAGGTGGATTCTCAACCTCTGGACCACCAGGGATGTCCCTATGAGGTGCTTAAAAGAGAATAATTATTGGAATACATAATTTCTGAAAGGCTTGATAGAAAGCCCCATCTTTAATGTCCTTTCATTCCTCATAACACCTAGTAGAGTGCGGTCTCATACATAGTAGACACTTGGGGCCAACACTGTCCATTGCTGTTACCCACTGGCCCACCTCCTTCCATGCTGGTGGAACCCTGATTATTCTGTTGGCAATGTGCTCAGTCTCAGTCAAGTTCCAAGCTGAGTATGATCATCTCATCTCCTGCTTTCTGAACCTATCAGAGGGATAGATTTGTCTCCTGATTTAAAGGAAAAGGACAGTCTAAAAGAAGAGTCTAAGGAGATATGACAGCTAAATGTAAAATGGTATCCCAGATTGGTTTCTGGAACAGAAAAGGGACGTTTAGGTAAAAACTAAAGAAATCTGAATAAACTATGGACTTTTGTTAACAATAATATATCACTAATGGCTCATTAATTGTACATTAAATAAGCATACTGTATTATTATAAGATGTTAATAATAGAGGAAACCAGGTGGGAGATACTGGAGAACCCTCTGTACTATCTTATCATTTTTCTGTAAATATTCTAAAATAAAACATTATTAAAAACAAATATAAACAGTAAGTGGGGCAGAGAGATACGGAGAGCCTACGTTCCTTAAGACATTGTTGAATATCTGAACAAAACTAAATTGCTAATTCTAGTTATGTGAGAAAATCTAATTTCTATTTTATAGTTTCTGAACTTCCCTGGTGGACCAGTGGTTAAAAATCTGCCTGTCAACGCAGAGAACATAGGCTCAATCCCTGGCCCAGGAAGATTCCACATGTCGTGGGGCAACTAAGCTCATTCAGTACAGCTACTGATCCCATGTGCCCTAGTGCCCATGAGAAGCCACGAGAAGAAGTCGTGGCACCACAGCTAGAAAGTAGTCCCTACTTGCTGCAACTAGAGAAAGCCCTCGGACAGCAACAAAGATGCAGCACAGCCAAAAATAAATGAAAAAATTTTTTTAATAAAATCATAAAAATAAATAATAATAAAATTCCTATTGGTTGGGTTTTCCACTACTTCCAGCAAATCTAATCTCACACTGTTAATATATAAAGGATGGAAGGATGGAAGAATAGCCTAACACAGTGCCTGGTATAAAATATGATCTCCTACAGGTCAGAAGGTATTATATACAACCAAAAAAAGTATCTGATCTTTGTCCTAGGTCCCTGGGAGATAAATTCTAAAATCTTTGAAATTTGCCAAGATAGAGGAGTGTCTCTCCTGGAGGAGGAAATGGCAACCCACTCCAGTATTCTTGCCTGGAAAATCCCATGGATAGAGGAGCCTGGTGGACTATAGTCCATAGGGTCACAAAGAAAGGGACACGACTGAGTCACTGAGTACAGCAGGATTATCTTTGTTATCCATGAGCCCCTCTTTCACACCTGAGTTTATGCTAACAAGAAGACTCAGGATTAGGAGCTGATCAACAGAAAGACCAACCATGTAACAGGACCAACCATGTAAACCAGCTCATCCTCCCAGGAAGGAAAGGGAACTGGAAATGGAGTTCAGTCCTGTGGCCAATGAAACAATCAATCATGCCTACATAATGAAACCCTAATAAAAACCCTATATAACAAAACGCACTGGAGCTTTCTGGTTGGTAAACACACTGACACTGCGGGGAGAGAGCCTAGATGCTCTGCATTCAGGACTTTGACTTATGTGTCTCTTCATCTGACTGGTCCTGATTTATATCCTTTACAATAAACCTGTAATTATAAGTGTAGTGCTTTTCAGAGTTCTCTGTCCTTCCAGACAGTATTGAACAATGGGAACAGCCAAACTTGTAGCAAGTTGATCAGAAGTGCTGGTGGTCTGGGGAACCTTGAACTTGCAGCTGGCATCTGAAGTCAGAGCAGTCTTAGTGGTCTCTGGATTAACCAGCTGCTGCTGCTGCTGCTAAGTCGCTTCAGTCGTGTCTGACTCTGTGCGACCCCATAGACGGCAGCCCACCAGGCTCCCCCGTCCCTGGGATTCTCCAGGCAAGAACACTGGAGTGGGTTGCCATTTCCTTCTCCAATGCATGAAAGTGAAAAGTGAAAGTGAAGTCGCTCAGCCGTGTCTGACTCATAGTGACCCCATGGAGTGCAGCCTACCAGGCTCCTCCGTCCATGGGATTTTCCAGGCAAGAGTACTGGAGTGGGTTGCCATTGCCTTCTCTGGATTAACTAGCTATTGCTATGTAATAAAGTACCCAAAACTTGAATGTTTAAAACAACAAACAGTTATTATCTTAAAGTTTATGTATGTTAGGAATTTGGATATAATTTAGCTGGGTGCCTCTGATCTAGGAGCTCTCACAAGCCTGCAAACAAGGTGACACCCAGGGCTTATAGTCACTTCAAAGCTCGGCAGGAGGAGGATCCACTTCCTAGGTCACTCACATGGCTATTGACTGCTCTCAGGAGCTCAGTGACTGTTGGCTGGAAACATCAGTACCTCAATCTCTGGGTCTTTCCATAGGGCAGCTCACAACATGATTGCTGGCTTCCAAATGGGTGAGGAAGCCAGAGAGCAAGAAAGGACAGGCAAAAGGGAAGTCAGTCTTTTTTTTTTTTTTTTTAAGTTGTGGGATGCAGACTCTTTAGTTGTAGCATGTGGGATCTAGTTCCCCAACCAGGGATCAAACCCAGGCCCTCTGTATTGGGAGCACAGAGTCCTAGCCAGTGGACCACCAGGGGAGTCCCAGAAGTCAGTCTTCTTATAACCTCATTTCATAAGTGACATACTAACACTTTTGCTGTGTTCTCTTTATTCGAAGCAAGTCACTAGATCTAACCTACACTCCAGGGGAAGAGGATGACTCAGAACAAGATTATCAGGAGTTAAGTGTCATTGAGAGCTGCTATGGACTGTGCCCCTCCCCAAATTAGTAAATCGAAGCCATGACCCATAATGTGATAGCATTAGGAGGTGAGGCCTTTGGAAGGCAGTCAGATTTAGATGAGGTCATGAAGGTGGGGATTCCAGGATGAGATTAATACCCTTTTGAGAAAAGGAAGAGGACTTTGCTGTTGGCGCAATGGTAAGCAGTCTGCCAGCCAATGCAGTATGTGTGTGCACATGAGCTCAGTCATGTCCAACTCTTTGTGACCCCATGGACTGTAGCCCGCCTGGCTCCTCTGTGCATGGGATTCTCCTAGCAAAAATACTTTACCTGTTGAGCCTTTGGGGAAGCCATATGCTGCCGCTGCTGCTAAGTCACTTCAGTCATGTCCGACTCTGTGCGACCCCATAGATGGCAGCCCACCAGGCTCCCCCATCCCTGGGATTCTCTAGGCAAGAATACCGGAGTGCGTTGCCATTTCCTTCTCCAATGCATGAAAGTGAAAAGTGAAAGTGAAGTTGCTCAGTCATGTCCGACCCTCAGCGACCCCATGGACTGTAGCCTTCCAGGCTCCTCCGTTCATGGGATTTTCCAGGCAAGAGTACTGGAGCGGGGTGCCATTGCCTTCTCTGGGGAAGCCATATATAAGTGGCTAAATGTCTAATTGTTTAGTAAATGCGGGTTTGATCCCTGGTGGAGGAACTAAGGGCTTCCCAGGTGGTGCTAGTTGTAAAGAACCCACCTGCCAATGCAGGAGATGTAAGACAGGCGGATTCTATCCCTAGGAAGACCCCCTGGAGGAGAAAATGGTAACCAACTTCAGTATTCTTGCCTGGAGAATCCCACGGACAGAGAAGCCTGGCGGGCTACAGTCCATGGGGTCGCAAAGTGTCGTACACTGAAGTGACTTAGCACGCACGCATGGGGAACTAAGATCCCACATGCCTTAGAGCAACTAGCTTGCCTGTTGCAACTACTGAGCCTGTGATCCACAACAAGAGAAGTCTGCATAACCAGCATAGCCACCAAAAAAAAAGGGGAAAGAAGAGATACCAGAGCTTCCTCTCTGTGCCATGTGAGACTACAGAGGGAAGGCAGTCATCTGCAAGCCAGGTAGAGGGCTCTTATCAGAACCACACATGCTGGTGCCTCTCAGGTTTCCCCAGCTTCAGAACTGTGAGAAATAAATGACTGTGGTTTAAACCACCCAGGCTAAAGTATTTTATTACAGCAGTTCAACCGGACCAAGAGAGGCATCATCCTCCAAATTTAATTCTCAACACCAAATCAAATCATGGCATGATCCTTGCCCTATCTCACATTGGATCTACTTCTGTGATGTGCTTCTTAGCCAGGCCTTCAAGGCCCTAAATAAGCTCTCCCAGTTCTGTCTCTCTAGCCATCTTTCCCCCTATTCCTTTCCATATGCTGAATGTATTAATCAGTCCTAATGCCCCACACTTTGGGAATTCTTCCTTTTCCTTATACTATTCCCTTCAATGAGAATGCATACCCAAGTCTTACCCTCTTCAATAATGCTGTCTAATCTGTTTCACTTACAGTATCTCTACCAAGCCTCAAAATAACTCAAAGATCTTAAGACAAGTCATATTAAACCCATGTTGTAGATAAGACTCAGGAAATAACGAGCTACTGACACTTACTGAGCACTTAGTTTGTGGCAGGCACTATGCTAATGGTTTCTCATGCTTGATCTAGTTAAACCTTCGTGACAACCCTGTGAACTGGGCATTGACCTCCCTATTCATTGTTAGAGAAACTGAGACCTAGAGATGTCAAATAACTTGACCAAGGCCACGTGGCTGGTGGATGAACTATGACTCAAACAAGCCTTCTGGCTCAGCATTCTTGGAAATAACCCCCATGGACTGTAGCCCCATGTTACACTGCCTATAAGGGGGTTATGTTACCTATCCTAAGATCCCCCCATTACTAAGTGACCGAGTGGAACTGGAACTAGAGATTTCCAACCATTTCCACCATACATGTTGTCTCCCTGCTTTAGTGGTGCCACTAGAAACCCTTTCTAAGCCCCAAAAGGAAGCAAACCCTTCATTTTTGAGTTCTAAGCATCATTCAGGTTCTTATAAATGTGTACCCTTTTAATTGTATTTAAATATACATAACATCATTTTAACCATTTAAAAATCTTTATTTCAGCCAAGAGCACTGAGCACATTCACACTGGTGGGCCCATCCCCAGTGTCCATCTCCAGAACTTTTCCATCTTTCAAAACTGAAACTCTGTACCCGTTGAACTCTCACTCCCCATCACTCCTTCCCCCAGCCCCCGGCCACCACTCTCCTGCTTTATGTATCTATAAATTTGCAATAAGTACCTCACATAAATGGAACCATACAATATTTTGTCCTTTTGTGACTGGCTTATTTCATTTAGCGTAAAATTTTAAAGGTTCATCCATGCTGTAGCATTTCCTGTAGAGCTTCTTCCTTTTTAAGGCTGGATAATATTCCATTATATGTCTGTATCACATTTGGTTTATTCATTCATCCATCAGTGGAATGCTTGGTTGTTTTCACATTTTGGCTATCATGAATAATGCTGTTACAAACATGAGTGTTCAAGTGTCTGAGTTCTTGCTTTCATTTTTCCCCCTGTGTATACCTATAAGTAGAATTGCTGGATCATGTGGTAATTCTATTTTAAAGTTTTATCAGAACTGCCTTACTATTTTCCATAGAGGCTGTACTTTTAAATGTAGCTTCTAGTAATGTATCTTGTATACTCTACACCTTGAGAAAAAGCTTTTTTGATATTCGATACCTGACAAATACCTAGTTGTTACTAATTGGTATCTAATTGATGCTTAGGAAATATTTTGTTAAATAAAGAATCACAAAATCACTATCTTGAAACAAAGAAATCTGCTTTTATTTGAAACAGACTAAAATTTTCAGATAAGATCTAAACAGTTGCTGAACAGCGTGCCTAGAGAGATTTTTCTTTTAAGCTGATACATAAATCCAGAGTTTCATTTCTTAAAACCAAGTGGTCCCACAGTATATTTCTTTTTCTCTCACTAGCTTCTTGTCAAGATTTTGTTCATCTTGTAGTCCCGTTTCTTTTCTAGGCTTACAATAAAACTGATTTAAAGTAAAAGTTCCTTTAAGAATTATGCTACAATATGCTGATCTGAAAATAAATTTTCTAAAAAAAATTTTTTAACCATAAGGGGGCCATCAGAGATTTCCTGGTGATATTATGCACCAGTTATAAACTTCCTTCTGTCAGAAACAAGTAGATGATACTTTTGATGATCTTCTATTTTGAATTTCTAGGTCAGATTTTAATGCAGAAAAGATTAAAATGCACTCAAACACCTTTTATTTTATTATTATAATTAAAAACTGTGTTATGGGAGAAAGTAGTATTCAAGTATATATTTAAGATTTTAGTTTTTAGAAACAGTCTCATGGAATATTTTCCCTTATAATATTCTTCCTATTATGTTGCTACTCATTAGCACAATAATATGGAAAGAGGAAAGGAGATGAAATAAATAAATGATCCTTACAAAGCCATAAGATACATAGTAAAAAAAAGTTAGATATTTGCCTAAAATTAAGTTTTCTACATCTTGGGAATGTTGGTCACCTGTGATTATTCAGGGCTGTAAAATCATGTCATTTAACTGCCCAACACAGCACTACTTCCTCTTAAACTTCACATCTATCCTTATGTGTCCCTATAACCACGTTTCCTATGCCAGAGCCCAACTCTCCTAGCCATAGCCTATCAGACCGGCAATGAGCATTCGACTGGAGCTAACCCCAACCATTTCTCTTCTGAGAAACTGATGCCCTTGCAACTGGAAGACACTTATTTGTTTGCTGGCTATTTGAATCGAGGACATGTAACCCCCAGACCTCCAAGTCAGTATGTTTAGTCAATAACAAAGCAAGAAGCAGGAATAAGCCACTTATAAACAGAACAGTCTCAGAAAGAAGAAAACAGTACAGCCTGGAAAGGAGGGAGGCTGGGACAAGGTAGACAAGGAGCTGGACAGCTCCAGGGTCCTGAAGGCTGTCCAGTTTCTGGTTCTGCGTTGTCGGAGAGTCTTTGAAGAGCCCTATTCTTTTTTGGCTTCACGGGGTCTTCATAGTTGTGGCTTGTGGGGATCTTTGATCTTCACTGTGGCATGTGAACTCTTAGTTGCAGCATGCAGGGTCTAGTTCCCTGATCAGGGATCAAACCTGGGCCCACACCCCTGCATTGGGAGTGCAGAGTCTTAGCTATTAGACTACCAGGGAAGTCCCAAGAGCCCCATTCTTAACTGAGCCCCCACAACCTGGTTCCCAGAGATGACTCAACTTTGAATTGGGTGTAATTTGAGTCAGGAGTTAGGGAAGTGGGTTAAGCTTAGGATGAAGCTGGTGGAGCATGATCAGGGAGGTCCTGGGGAATTTGGGTAAGAAGAACTGGGGAACAGCAGAAGCAGAGATTTACTGATGAGAAAGATGAAGGCTTGAGGAGAGGGTGACAAATTCAGTTGTTGGAGCCTGTGGAGCCTGCAGAATGACCTAGGGGAGATGTCTGGTGGGCAGTTGTGGATGTAATGCTCAGGCAAGATGTCTGCACTAGAAAAAGAGATTTAGGAATTATTAACATCTCGATGGTGTTAGTAGTCATGACAGTGAATGAGATCACACCGAAAGAGTGTGAGAAGTGAGAAAAATGAGGATCTGTGACAGAGCACCAATAATTTAGGGACAGATGGAGAAAAAAAGGAGCCACTATTGGGTGGGAGAAAGACTAGAAAGCACAGCAGCACAGAAACTAAGGGTGTTTTAAGAAGAGAGAAGTCAACAGTTCAACTGAGTTATGGTCAAAGAGGTGTCTGCTGAATTTAAAGACATGGTGAGCACTGGCACCCTGGTGAAAGGTTTTAGTGGAGATGGGGGGTGTGACAGATGTTCACTGGAGTCACCAAAGGAATGAATTGGTAGGGAGGACTGCAGACCGGAAGTTGACAGCTTTTTGGAGAAACTCATCTGACAAGCAGAGAAGGAAATGGCACCCCCACTCCAGTACTTTTGCCTGGAAAATCCCAAGGATAGAGGAGCCTGGTAGGCTACAGTCCATGGGTCGCAAAGAGCCAGTTACAACTGAGCGAATTCACTTTCACTTTCACACATTGGAGAAGGAAATGGCAACCCACTCCAATGTTCTTGCCTGGACAATCCCAGGGACGGGGGAGCCTGGTGGGCTGCCGTCTACGAGGTCACACAGAGTCAGACACGACTGAGCGAGTTAGCAGCAGCAGCACCTGACAAGCAGAGGAGAGCTAGAGGGCAGGAACTGGAAGGCCACATGGACTTGAGAACCTGTAGAGGGTATGAAAGAGAATGAAGCGTTTTCAAATAGCTCACAGGTAGGAGCTTGTAGTAGGAGATATAGAGAGGTGGACGCCTGATGAATGAAGTTCTGAGTAGAGAGGTTGAGATCCATGCCCAGGGTGATGCTGCTCTTGGTCGCGATTCCTATGGGAGAGAAGGGAAGAAAGCAGGAGGGACCGGGGGCCGGGCGGGGAGAAGTTGAACTTCAATGTCGAACCAATGACAGCCTGAGCCAAACCCACTGGGACCTTTTGAACTAAAATAGGCCTTCAGAGTTGTCCAGAGCTGGGCCCCGAGGGCTGGGCCTTTATACTGTTGCATCCATCAGTCCTAGAATGTCAGCTGTCCTGCCAGAGAGGGACATGACCTTGGATGAGGTGGCTGTCTGCTGCAGAGGGAATCGCTAAATGGGCCTGACAGCTCACCATTGCCTCTGGATGGCGTTCCCAGCAACCACGGCAACCAGCCTTCCAGTGAAGGGGGAGCCTGGCAGCACTACACAGGGTCCCCTACAACCCTTCACCAAAAAGCATTAGGTTTAAGCTCCTTGGCCCCATGTTCAACCTTCTCCATCATCTGGTCTCTGCCTACTACTCCCAGCTTCTCTCCAACCTTATCTTAGAGCCCAGCTCCTCCCTTTGATCCCTCCATGCCTTTTCACCCCTCGATCTAAAATGATTCTGATCTTATCCGATTCCATCTCCAAAAATCCATCTCAAGTGTCACTTTTCTGGAAATGCTTCCCTGATTCTCCCAGATAAGAGTACTAAATCTCCCTTGTCTCTCCTACCTTCTATATATTTCTATTTTTGCACTTTGTTGTTGTTCAGTCACTGTTGTGTCTGACTTTTTGCGACCCCGTGGACTGCAGCAGCCAGGCCTCCCTGTCCGTCACTATCTCCTGGAGTTTGTTCAAACTCATGTCTATTGAGTCAGTGATGCCATCCAACCATTTCATCCTCTGTCATCCCATTCTCCTCCTGCCTTCAATCTTTCCCAGCATCAGGGTCTTTTCCAGTGAGTCAACTCTTCGTATCAGGTAGCCAAAGTATTGGAGCTTCAGTTTCAGGATCAGTCCTTCTAGTGAATTCAGGGTTGATTTCCTTTAGGATTGACTGGTTTGATCTCCTTGCTGTCCAAGGGACTCTGAAGAGTCTTCACCAGCACCACACTTTGAAAACATCAGTTCTTTGGCACTCAGCCTTCTGTATGGTCCAACTCTCAAATCCATACATAACTACAGGAAAAGCCATAGCTTTGACTATATGGATCTTTTTACACCTAATTACCCTCTATTGTGAGTTATTTCTCTCCCCGACTAGACTGTGAGTTCTCTGAGTGCAAGAACACTATGTGAATGATCTCAGTGTCTCCATCTTTATGCACTAGGCATAAAGGAAGAACTGAGTTACCAATAGTCAAATGAATATGGGAATGAATTTATGAACAGATGAATGAATTATCGAGTTGGCAGAGTTTGAGCTCAGTGGCCTGACTAATCTGATGGCTGATGCCAGGGAGGGTGAGCAGCCATCTGAACAATAATATCCAATGGGCATGGTGGGCCCTGTTTCAGCCCATCTTGTGTTGATAGCCAAGGGGTCCACTCTGGTGGTTGGAACCAATAGGATTTCTGGGAAGTTGTGATCCACAAAGGTGGCAGGACTATCACTCTGAGGAGGAAGGAGAATGGAAAGGGATAGGGAGCTATTCCATCTCACTGGAAGTAAGACTTGAGCTGTTGGCCATGAGTACAAAGATAGATACAGCCATGTAGGGCCCTAGAGTAGTCCAAGGCTGATAGTGTGGGACCCAGGTCACAGCCTTGGGTTAAAGGTATCATCTGGTACCAGTGAGTTTGGGGAGGGGAGATGAAAGCAGGAGGACAGGTAGGTCCAGGTTTCCCCCAGGCCCACTGCATGCTTGGCTCAAGAAGACAAATCCTAGACTCATCAGGTCCTGTTAAGTCTGCACCTGGGTACTTCTGAGCCTGCTTGGGGTGGGGTTTCTGCATTGGCAGGTCCTTCCCTCTTCACGTCCCTCCACAAATACTTATTGGCTGCAAGCATTTTTTAATTTAATTGTCATAAGACCCCGCCCCCTTAAAAATTTTTGGCCACACCCTGAGGCATGTAAGACCTTAGTTCTCTGACCAGCGTTCGAACCCGTGCTCCTGCATTGGAAGGCAGAATCTTAACCACTGGACCTCCAGGAAAGTTCCACACAGGACCCTTTAACATTGTTATTTATTTTGTATTTTAAAAACACTGATATGGAACTGACCAGGTGCCAGGCACTGTTCTTAGCCCTTTACAAACATTAATGCATTGATATTCATAACACTCCTGAGAGGTCAATAGGTGCTTATCTTGTCTTATAGTTAAAGAAATGGAGGCACGGGGGTTGAGTTTATGTAGCTAGTAGGTAAAAAGTCTTTTGCATTTTATAGGACACAAGGGTTTACTCATTCATTCATCAAGTGGTTATTGATTGCTTCCCTTGGACAAGACGCTGTACTAGGCTGTAGCGTATAGTACTGGAAAAGGCAGGGGAAGTCCAGCCTTTAACATGATCAGAGTCTTGGGTCCTGAGTTCTATCTCAGTGATTGCAGGTGTTCTCCAGGGATGCTCCCTGCTAATCTGACTAGAAATTCTTTATGTTTAAGCCACCTGAATGGTAGCGATATTGTCCCTGAGTACTTGGCTTATCTCTACTCAGCTGGCTGTCTTGTAGGATGAAAGCAGAACCTCATCCCTGGAAATGAGTGGAATACTTGGTTTCCAGCCCTATCTTCCAGCTTCTGTCCATACTGTCTCCTCCACCTAGAACACCATCTCCAACCATTCATCTTTGTCAACAACTCTGGCAATAGCAGTTTTCAACACATCTTCCCTGACTGCCCTCAGCCCCACTATGACAACAAACTTAGTGAATGCTTACAGAGGACATCATCTCAATTAATTCTCACAACAATCCTATTAGAAAGACCTTACCATCTCCATATTGTAAATAAGAAAACCCAAAGCTCTACAAAACCAAAGAATAGACCCAAGGTCACCCAGCTAGTAAGTAACAGAGCTGAGATTTGAACCCATGTCTGTTTGATTCTAAAGACCAAGCTGGGTTTTTTTTTTCTTTCTTTTTTCCATTCTGTTTTATTGCATTAGAAATTTATTTCCTTCACATATACAGAATATAAAACCTATCTTCACAATGAATTATGCCTCTCTGCTCTCATTTTTTCACACAAAAATTAATGGCCACTTCCTGAAAAAAACTGAAATAAATCCAGAGGCCCACACCCTTTACCGGGGCACTACACTGCCGCTACTTAAGCTTTTGTTTCTGCAATCCTTGGATCGTGAACGTATATTCCACAATTATGCAGTTGCTTATGATCTTCAGTTGTTTCATGTGTGAATTTGTTTGCTCAGCTTGGTTTTTATCCCCTGTGATGCACACAGTAAATGCATAATAAATGTTTGTTGAATGAATGGATTTTACATGTATCTTGCTGAAATATACGCAGTTCTGTTTGATTCACTAGAGTGGCATACCCGAACAAGAAATAATTTTTCTTAATGTGTCCCTTATAAATTGAACCCAACCATATTTGATTAATTTCACATCATGCATTTTTATTGCACCAATCACTCTGGTATCAGGTCATATTTATTTTAAAAACAGATTCACAAAGGGTGCAGAGCTGGAGTGACAGTGTAAATATGTTAATAATAAAAATAATACTAAAGATATTTTACTGGAAACTCTCGCATGCTAATGATGAGTAAGTGCATTCTACAGAAATATGTTTTATTTACATGGCAATTAATTTCAAAAAGATTCAGATCCTATACCATGTCCTGTATACTTAGATAATGAAAACTAAAAATTGAATATTCAGGCAATAAAACCAGAGGTACAAAAATCACCTTAAAGACCTTTCGCATTTGAGTTAGAACAAAAGCCCAATCACTGAAAATGGTGCCATTGTCGGCTCAAATGCGTCCAAATTAGGAAGAGCCTCTTGCGTAGCCGTGGCGATTTTGCGCCGCGCAGAGCACGCGTGCACCCTGTACAGCTCTCACGATGCAAAACACCGCCTATTAGCCAGTGACCGAAGAGCCCTGGCACCTTCAATCATGCAACGAAAGGCTCTGGGGGTTTCTTGTTGAGGAGAAAAGCAAAGTCTTTCATGTCAACGCGCACTGTGGGATGTGTGAGCATTTCCCTAGTTAGGTATTTGGCCAGATCTTAGGATCCAGCTCCAAAGGAAATGCATTCTCATACTCTATTCAAACCGTAAGAAAATTTTTTAAAATGTGCTTCATTTGGTATTTCAGATATTGTAGGAAAGCGTGCATGCTTATGCACCCTTTGGGGAAAGATGCCCATTTCTGTAATAGGATTTATAAAGTTGACTCTGCCCGCTTTGTATCCGAGAGGGAAAGAAGCAGATGCTGCTGGGCGATCAGGCACCACCGGGATCTTCAGTGTTAAATGGTTGCGATTTTCCCTTATTTATTGAGGACCGATCTGCCGTGATGCAGCAGACACCAGACTTGTGGCTAGAACTATTTGGCGAATTAAACAAATCTTATTTGTAACTTTGGTTTAAAAATTAAATTTTTAATTACCAAAAGAAAAAAAGGGATATGTTGGCTTGAGATAGTGCATTTTTGCCTGTCTCTAACAGTAATGATTTCATAATAAAAGAAATGCTATAAATTACCACAACTTTCATCAAACACACACACACAACACCCCAAAACAAATAGAAAGGGACTAAATTGAGCTTTTAAAAAACCTCGCAGCCTAGCAGCCATATTATATCCTGAGGACCAGAATCAGGGAAAAGAAAGTAACAGAAAATACAGTATAAGAACTTTTTGTTATAAGCCTTTTGGTCTTAAAATTAATCTCTGTGCACAATTACTTTGAGAAAAATAAAATTTTAATTTAGGAATAAAATAATAAAGTAATCTACATTAAATGAGAAAAATTAAAGTAAAATGTAGCATAGGAAAACCTGATAAGGTTTAAATGTTTTGTGGTTTACCATCATCCCCTTCCAGTTAGAAACCATTTTACTCTCTGGGTATTCTTTTAAGGGGGCTTGAAAATGGATAGGGGGAAGATGACTATTTCTACTCAGGAAAGTCTGTATTTCTGCTGCTGCTGCTGCTGCTGCTGCTAAATCGCTTCAATAGTGTCCGACTCTGTGCAACCCCATAGTCGGCAGCCTACCAGGCTCCCCTGTCCCTGGGATTCTCCAGGCAAGAACACTGGAGTGGGTTGCCATTTCCTTCTCCAATGCATGAAAGTGAAAAGTGAAAGTGAAGTCACTCAGTCATGTCTGACTCTTCACGACTCCCTGGACTACAGCCCACCAGGCTCCTCCGTCCATGGGATTTTCCAGGCAAGAGTACTGGAGTGGGGTGCTATCACCTTCTCCGCTGTATTTCTAAGGGATGTTTAATATACAGTGATTCACACGACTTCTGTTTAAACATCTACCTGATCTTCACAAGGTCTTTATATGGAACAGATAGGCATTTTATAGTTATGAGATGAAGCTTTCAGCACACCTGAGTTTAAATATTCACTTTGCAGGTGATCTTGAACAATTTGCTTCTCTAAGCCTCAGTTCTGCATCTCTGAAATGGGTACAACTATAGCAGCTACTGCTTAGGGTCAGTGTTACCTTCAAAGGACATGGGTGCATGCAAAAAATGATTTAATTATTCCATAAATGTGAGAGGGAAACTTTAAGGCAAGTTTTAAATTCCTATTCTGGTTTTATAGCGTGTTGTATGCACAAACCCAAACCACACTATTTTCTTGTGATAATGAAGTTCTGATACTTTATTCCCTTCTCACTTCTAGAGTGGCCTCTGCGGGCATTGTTTCCGTTTGTCCTCTAAGCAACATGTTTCTTCCATGCTTCCTTCTGGCTCCTGAAAGGTAATCTGCAATGGCCAGCATGAGCAATGTTTTACCCAGAATTGATAACATGGAAAAATTCACATTCAGTGTGTTCATGCTTTTTCAGTTTTTAATGACACTGCCAGTTAAGAGAAGCAACTTGCTTTTCCTGAATGTGAGCAGAGCATTAAACTAAATTGTTCTTTAGGTTGTCACAGCTGAGTTGCCTAACTCTTCTACTCCCATCCCCAGGTTGGGGCAAGTTCCCTGGGGCGGTGGTGGGGCTCTGGCTAAGGCTGGGGTTTTTATGTTGTTTTTTTTTTTTTTTCTGGCTTCTCTGGGTCTTAGTTGCAGCATGTGGGATCTAGTTTCCCACCCAGGGATCAAACTCAGGGCCCCTTGCATTGGGAGTGTGCAGTATTAGCCCCTGGACAGCCAGGGAAGTCCCAAGGCTGGTTTTTTTTAGGGCAGAGAGAGTCTAGAAAACAAGGTCCAAAGGATGCTGACATTTGAAGAAGTGGTTTGATGAAAGGCAAGAGGGAAAAAGCAGAAGAGTAAAGGGCAAATAGGAAGAGCCAGGCTCAGAGGTTTCAATCCAGCTCTTCCCCTCACCAGGGGATTTGGGGCCAATTACTGCTCTCCCCCAAATCTCAGCTTCCTCATCTATAAAATGGGACCCATTAGAATACTTACCTCATAGAGCAGTTTTAAGGATTCAAAGACATCATATTTAAAAAGTATTTCACTAAGGATTAATTATTCTCCAAGCAGCTACATTTCTGCTCAAATATAACCAATCAATGAGCCACGTGTGAACAACATACCTATGTCAAATTACAATTCACCCCAGCATTTACTGTTTTATTTTTCTCCATAGCCATACTACTCAATTATTTTAGTTATTATTTATTGTTTTAATATTACTTAATAATATTATCATTCTCCCTCCATTAGAATGTAAGTTTCATGAAGGGAGGGTTTTTGTTTGTTTTGTTCACTGACTCTATCCCTCCCACCTAGACAGAGTGCCTAACCAGGTGCTCAATAAATGTAGTCGTTGAATGAGTAAGTGTCGGCCAACATTATTGTTACCAACCCTGGGGCAGAAACTTTTGATAACCCCTTCAGCCAGGAAAGCAGAAGGCAAGGATAAAAAACTCTAGGTAGATAATCATTTAAAGCTTTTGTTGGGTTCTAGGTGAAGCTTTTATATTTGGTCCTTTACATCAATAAAACATCCTTTACGGAAAATGTTAAGGGGCAAGCCAAGACCAAGTGAGATCCAAGCTAGAGAAGGGAACTTTCTGTGAACTAACAAGGGCAGAGGATTTTCATTTTCAAAGTTTGTTTCTGTTCTTAACCTATTTTGTGGTTACATAAGTATTATAATACTAGGCTATGCTGTCTTTGAAATACTTTCAAAAAAAATACAGATAAACCCCCAAGTCCTCCTTGAGCATAATTCTGTACCCCCTAATCCCTCCCTAGGAATAATCACCACAGCTGTTTGTGGGTATCTCCATGCCTCTTCCAAAAAGCATTTATAGAGTGCATATGTACACAGATGTGCATTTTTTAAAATATAAACTATAAATGCTATTATTATACTCTTATTTGTTACTTTTCAATTAACATCCTGTAATATGTTTTATATCTCTTTGTTTAACTTTCTACAGATCAATATCAACTTTTAATGGCAGGGGGAGCTTTAAAAAATTTTTAAAAATAGCCTTAATAGAATTTATTTTTTAGAACAGTTTCAGATTTACATAAAAATTAAGAACATAGTCCAGAGAGTTCTCATATGCCCTGCACCCAGTGTTCCCTATAATGAACATCTTATTAATATATTATTTAGTACATTTGTTATAATTAATGAGCCAACTGAACTTGAATTGAGTTTATTAGTAAATGGATTCGTTTATTAGTGAAAGTCCATAGTTTATTCAGATTTCTTTTACTTAACACTTTTTTTTCTGTCCTAGGATTTCCCCCAGGATGCCACATTACAATTGATAGTTGTAGTTTCCTTAAGCTCCTCTTGACTGGGGCAGCTTCTCAGACCTTCTCTGCTTCTTGATGACCTTAACAGTCAAGTCTTTTGTAGGATGTCCCACAAGTGGGATTTATCAGGCATTTTCCTCATGAAAACTGGAGTTGTGGATCTGGAGAAGGAAGACCACAGAGGTAAATTGTCATTTTCATCACATCCTAGCAAGAGTACATACTAGCAATGTGACTTGTTACTGTTTTTTATTTTCTTTCTTTTTTGACCGAGTTGCATGGCATGTGGGATCTTAGCTATGCTACCAGGGATTGAACCCATGCCTCCTGCAGTGGAAGTGCAGATACTTAACCCCTGGACCATCAGGAAAGTCCCACTTATTACTGTTGACATTATCCTTGATCACCTGGCTGAGGTAGTGGATATTTATTTTATACTCTGAGTGATAATCCAATACTACTTTATGTTACCGCTGAAAATCTTCAGGTTTGGCCACTGGTTCCCGTGTCCTTTTTTTTCTTTTTAATGAATACTTTTTAAATTTTTATTTAAAAAATAACTAGTACTATACCTAGTATACCTAAAGCTACTAGTAGTATACCTAGTAGGTCAGAAGGTAAAGAATCCACCTGCAATGTGGGAGACCTGGGTTCAATCTCTGAGTTGGGAAGATCCCCTGGAGGAGGGCATGGCATCCCACTCCAGTATTCTTGTCTGGAAAATCCCATGGTCAGAGGAACCTGGCAAGCTACAGTCCATGGGGTCAGAAAGAGTCAGATAAGGACTGAGCGACTAAGTGCTATTGAAGTATAGTTGATTTGCAATATCATGTTAGTTTTAGGTATACAACAAAGTGATTCAGTTATATATATATATATATATATTATATATATTTCTCAAGAAAATCTATTCCATTATAGTTTATTACAAGATATTGAATATAGTTTCCTATGCAATATACTGTAAATCCATGTTGTTCCTGTGTCCCTTTGATGTACCTCCATCCATGTAGGTTTTTTTTCCCCCAACTATTTTCTTACTTTCTGGCACTATAAGATATTTCAGGTTCATCTTGTATGTTTCCTTCCCCAGTTCTAGAGTCAGCCATTTCTCCAAGGAGCCCTAGTTTCCTTTTTGCGGGGAATGACATAAGAAAACCAAGTTCTCGGCACTAGGTATACTCTTCAGTTCAGTTCAGTTCAGTTCAGTCGCTCAGTCGTCTGACTCTTTGCGACCCCATGAATTGCAGCACGCCAGGCCTCCCTGTCCATCATCAACTCCCGGAGTTCACCCAAACTCATGTCCATCGAGTTGGTGATGCCACCCAGCCATCTCATCCTCTGTCGTCCCCTTCTCTTCCTGCCCCCAATCCCTCCCAGCATCAGGGTCTTTTCCAATGAGTCAACTCTTCACATGAGGTGGCCAAAGTATTAAAAGTTTCAGCTTTAGCATCAGTCTTCCAATGAACACCCAGAACTGATCTCCTTTAGAATGGACTGATTGGATCTCCTTGCAGTCCAAGGGACTCTCAAGAATCTTCTCCAACACCACAGTTCAAAAGCATCAATTCTTATATGCTCAGCTTTCTTCACAGTCCAACTTTCACATCCATACACGACCACTGGAAAAACCATTGCCTTGACTAGATGGACCTTTGTTGGCAAAGTAATGTCTCTGCTTTTCAATATGCTATCTAGGTTGGTCATAACTTTCCTTCCAAGGAGTAAGCGTCTTTTAATTTCATGGCTGCAATCACCATCTGTGGTGATTTTGGAGCCCCAAAAAATAAAGTCTGACACTCCACTGTTTCCCCATCTATACTCTTAGGGCAAGCATATTTATTTCTCCAGGTAAAATAAAGATGTCTACAGACATTTTTATTAAAATGAAAATTATTTAATTCAAAATCTCTGTCACTGAGTCTGAAAGACAAATGCATATTTCAAAATTTATTTTTTAGTGTATTGGGAAAACAACATTAAAATCTAAATATCTTTGAGAGGCAAATTTTTCATCTTTTACAGCTTACATATATAAAACATTTTAGATTTCACAGAATAGCATCATGAGATCCTGCCAAGTAAATGCCATCACTTTCATTCTGTGAATGAGGAAACTGAGGCTGAGAGAAGCAATGTGACTCTTTACCAGGATCACAGAGCTGAGCAGAAGCTAGGATTAGTTTATTCCCCACCTTTTTTTATTTGCTGCACCCCACGGGACCAAGGACTGAACCCAGGTCCTTGGTAATGAAAGCAGAGTCGTAACCACTGAACCACCAGGGAATTGCCCTGGTGGCTCAGACGGTAAAGAATCTGCCTGCAATGCAGGAGACCTGGGTTTGATCCCTGGGTCAGGAAGATCCCTGGGCGAAGGGCATGGCAACCCAGTCCAGTATTCTTGCCTGGAGAATTCCATGGACAGAGGAGCCTGGCAGGCTACAGTCCACTGGGTCGCAAAGAGTCGGACATGACTGAACAACTAATGCTTTCACATTCGCATTTCATTTAAAGCAACATTTTTTGTGCTGAGATTTTAGCAAAGAACTGGGCAATAGAAAGATGCATAATTTACAGCCCCACCCCTTTATTTCCTAGAACCTCTTTCTCCAGTATAATCTCCAGATTTTGCTGGAAATTGTAGTCTCTTCAGTGTGTGAATAGAACATGTTCTCCCAGGTGAAGCAGGTTCTGAGACTTCCCCCTGGACCATTCCCCCTCATCATCAATACCCCTGCAGTGTATAGTAGAAATTAGTTCTTAGGCTGTTTCCTAAAGCCAGGTTAGGGGCTCAGGTTTAAGTGCCATCCGACCAGGCAGGTCTTGCAAATGAGCAGAGGAATCTACAGTAAGAGGGTCTTGATGGATGGTGGCTGACGCCTGGCCTGCATCACCAGGAGGAGGGCAGCCACTACTCACCTGATTGTTGACAAGTAGGCTGTGGACCCAGTGTTGCCACATCATTCTGATTTTTCAAAGCAGAAAAGCCCTTAGCAGTCTGTGGAGGCTGATTTCAGTTTTCAGGCTACCTAATTTTGGTTTCGTTTTGTTTTTACTTCTGAGCTAGCATTTGCTCAGGCTTTCCTGGTGGCTCAGTGGTAAAGAACTTGACTGCCAATGTAGAAGAAACAGGTTCGATCCCTGGGTCAGGAAGATTCCCTGGGTCAGGAAGATCCCTTGGAAATGGCTACCCACTCCAATATCCTTGCCTGGGAAATCCCATGGAAAGAGGAGCCTGGTGGGCTACAGTCCACGGGGTCACAAAGATTCGGACACAACTGAAGTGACTTAGTACCCACACATTTTGTTCTTACTTTGCCAGTAGTCAGGGATGCTATGATGACTGAACTATATCAGGTTACTTCTAGCTTAGTAAATCATCAGGAGGTGAGTCAGGTGGGAAGATGATAGAGTCACAGGAAGGATTTATTTATTGGCTCTGCACTATGTGAGATCCTAGTTGCCTGGCCAGGGATGGAACCCACACCCCTGCATTGGAAGCATGAAGTTTTAACCACTGGACTACCAGAGAAGTCCCCACAGGAAGAATTTTAAAGAACACTATCTGGAGACTCACACATCTTAGAGTAATGGCATCCAGATAGCTTCTTTTTGCTTTCCTGTCTTGTGTAAATTCCAGCAGAGGTCACATGTATGCGTGGGTGCTTAATAAATGCTCTTTGAAAGTGATAATAATGAATTGAGATATGGAAAATCTGAAAACACTCTCTAGGAATGTGGCTTAGGGTGTGAAACGCTTTAGAAAGATTCCCTGTGAGAAAAGGCTAAAGGAATTGGGGTTACTAATACCATATCACAGAGAAAAGAAGGTTAAGGAGAATTTAATAGCCAACTTCAAATGTCTAAAGGGATGTTGCTCATGTGTTTTAAACATCAGTTCTTGTCTACTAAGGACAGGACACGAGGGAATTATCTTAAATGGGAGCAGGAGGGACTTAGATTAGATATCAGTGGGGGGACAAGCCAGCTGAAAGAATTGTGGGATGCCAGACAGCGACATGATTTAGAGAAAGGACATGGTTATTTTAGGAACAGGGGTTGCTGATTACTATTAGGGCAAGTGTAGATCCTGGGGCCTCCAAGTAAGCCAGTTACTCGTTATAAGATCTTGAGACAGTGACTTCACCTCTTTGAGGTTCAGTTTCCTCATTTGTTAAAAGGGGATAAGAACAATATCTATTTATTAGAGTGTTGTGAGGATTACATTAGATTAGGTCTAATGGCTTTATTGGGCTTCCCTGGTGGCTCAGCAGTAATGTGCCTTCAATACAGGAGACTCGGGTTCAATCCCCGGGGTTGGAAAGATCCCCTGAAGAAGGAAATAGCAACCCCCTCCAGTATTCTTGCCTGGGAAAATCCCATGAACAGGGGAGCCTGGTGGGCTACAGTCCATGGGGTTGCAAAAGAGCTGGACATGACTTAGCGACTAAACAACATCAACAATGACTTGATAAGCCATTAGGTATATCAGCGTCAGGCACAGAACAAGCCTCAACCAATGAGGGATGCCATTCATTGCAGTTCATCTACTAAGGTCCTATATATGGAAAAAAATAAAACAAATAAACAACTCCCCCCACTACAAACAACACTCTGCCCGTAAACATAATCTCTCTTTCCAGAGGCATCAAACAAGCAAATACTGCTGGGTGTTGTGGGGCTTACAATCTCATTGAAAACACCCAATGTGAACATTCAGAAAGTGAAATAAATATAAGATTAAGATAACAGAGTCAGCAGAGTGAAGTAGTTAAGAGCTAGGCGTATGGAAAATGCATGAGTCCTTAGAACACTGCCTGGCACCTTAGGAATTGTTTCCCTTAATAGATCAAAACTCAGCACAAGCTAAAGGTCAATTTTTAAATGAAAGGTTGAAAAAAAAACCTATGGAGTTCTCAAGCGGGAGAAACTGCTCCAAAATAGTATGGGTCAAACAAACAAATGGATAAGATTGAATGCACTAATCTGTAAATGTTTTTGATCAGAAGGATCTTGGTTGTTTTAATCAAATGATCAATTATCTACTATTTGGATGTCCTAAACTTTTATTCTTAAAACATTTGCAGGCACTGCTGTGAATACCCTACTTGTCAGCTTTCAAAGAAAAAAAGTTATTTGTTTCTGATATTTTGAATACACTCAAGAAACAGATTTCTACATTGATTGTATTCTATGAACTTTACTTCATAGCAATTATAACTCCTGCAGCGCATTTAACTTACTAATGTTTATTGAAATATTTTCAGCTGCAAAAACATTTTATGTTCACTATTATTTATTAATGCCCTGTTTTAAAATATTACACATAAAATTTATCCCAGTGCACATTAGTAAATAAATTATGCTTGTAATTTCTAATGCATTTTTAATTATAAATTTATCCATGTCTACCTTTATTTATGATAGCGGTGTCTCAGTGTTGAACATACTGTATATTAATGGAGACACTGTTAATTATGCATTCTTAGAAGTTGCATTCGACAAAACATACGAGTCTGTTTTTTTACATCCTAAGTCCTGTTAACATCATTAATTTAGAAGTTGGAACTCACAGCACTAGCTAACCTTTAAAGCAAGAAAATATACTAGTAGAAACTGGCTATAGAGCCTGGATTTGGGGAGGGACTACATTTATCTATAAATGTACCCAGGGAGATACTAAATAGTACCAGCCAGATGTTTCATTTTCACTCCAAGTATCTAAAAAAGGACACCAGAAATAATATTCAGCACAAAAAGACAATAGAACAAAGCTCAGGGACTCTCTGCAAGCACCCAGAACAGATCTATGCTTAAATAGTATCTGCCGAGTGTAATGTTTAAGATTTTCTGGTTGGTTAATTTTGTGCTTCTCTTCCACCCACCCAATTCACCTTATTATGAGCAATATATTTGCTTTAAAAAAATTCTTCACACTGAAATGTTATTTTAATTTGAAAAAACACTATATTGTTCTGAAATCGTCAATTTCTTGGAGGCTTCTTTCAAATAGTTTGAATGGATTTTTGACACCTAATTTACTGTTGTCCTGAAAGTACTTTGTAACATAACAGTAAAAATGCCTGTTTTCCCTATGGGAGGAAAAAATATATTTCAAAAGGAGAGGAAACTAAAATTGGGAAAATAGAAGGGAAGCATAGTCACACATACACAATATGAAGAACACACATTTGCAAAGAAACTAGAAGGTGCCTGCCTTTGCCCACGGCACTGGCAGGGCTTGAAAGAGGGTTCCTTTCAGCTTATCATGTTCAATCTCAGCTTGTTGTCATAGATTTGGCAAAGTCGTATTTTCCACACACAAATTCTTCTTAACAACAAAAGATTTCCAGTTGCTTCCTGTGTGTGTTTTGAGTACCTTTTCATTTAACATGCATTTTACTAAGTGTTTATGGTGTTTTAAGCTTTAAACATATTAGAGAGAGAGAGCAACATGTTCCTTTGCTTATGGCCTGTCAGGGAGACAGTTGTGTATGGAAAGAATAACAGAAAATGTGATAAATCTTGAACACAGAAAATGAAGCTTTTCATGTGACCTGTGAGCAAGAAGTATTCTTAGAAAATTTCTAGAGTAGGAGAAGCAGTATGTGAATTTGATTTTCATTCTTGGTTTTCAAGAATGAATAGAGAGACTTCCCTAGTGGTGAGTGGTTAAGAATCCACCTGTCAATGCAGGGGACACAGGTTCGATCCCTAGTCCAGGAAGATTCCACAGGTCTCAGGGCAACTAAGCCCATACATCACAACTACTGAAGCCTGAGCACACTAGAGGCCATGTTTCACAAGAGAAGCCCCTGCAATGAAAAGCCCACACACTGCGATTAGAGAGTAGTCCTTACTCGCCATGACTAGAGAAAGCCTGCACGCAGCAACAAAGACCCAGCATAGGCAAATAAATAAATAAATGTTTTTAAAAGATACCATTTAAAAAAAAGAATGAATAGAATATACTTGGGAATTTTCTTGCTGTCCAGTAGCAAGGATTCAATGTTTTCACTGTCAGGGCCTGGGTTTGATCCCTGGTTGGGAAACTAAGATCCTGTAAGTCTACTGGTATGGCCAAACACACACACACACACACACACACACACACACACACACACACGCTTAATGGTTAGAATTGTTAAAATAGCACACATACATTTAATAAAAACATTTTCACAAAAGCACATTGGGATTTATCCTTTAAGAATCCCACCACTCTGTCATATAGAAACCCAAAACAGCCCATGAACAGTATGAAAAGGCAAAAAGATAGGACACTGAAAGATGAACTCCCCAGGTCAGTAGGTGCCCAATATGCTACTGGAGATCAGTGGAGAAGTAACTCCAGAAAGAATGAATGGACGGAGCCAAAGCAAAAACAATACCCAGTTGTGGATGTGACTGGTGATAAAAGCAAGGTCCAATGCTGTAAAGAGCAATACTGCATAGGAACCTGGAATGTCAGGTCCATGAATCAAGGCAAATTGGAAGTGGTCAAACAGGAGATGGCAAGAGTGAACATTGACATTCTAGGAATCAGCGAACTAAAATGGACTGGAATGGGTGAATTTAACTCAGATGACCATTACATCTACTACTGTGGGCAGGAATCCCTTAGAAGAAATGGAGTAGCCATCAGAGTCAAAAAGAGTTCAAAATGCAGTACTTGGATGCAATCTCAAAAACAAGAGAATGATCTCTGTTTGTTTCTAAGGCAAACCATTCAATATCACAGTAATCCAAGTTTATGCCTGGACCAGTAATGCTGAAGAAGCTGAAGTTGAATGGTTCTATGAAGACCTACAAGACCTTTTAGAACTAACACCCCAAAAAGATGTCCTTTTCATTATAGGGGACTGGAATGCAAAAGTAGGAAGTCAAGAAACACCTGGAGTAACAGGGGAATTTGGCCTTGGAGTACAGATTGAAGCAGGGCAAAAGCTAAGAGAGTTTTGTCAAGAGAACACACTGGTCATAGCAAACACCCTCTTCCAACAACACAAGAGAAGACTCTACACATGGACATCACCAGGTGGTCAACACCGAAATCAGATCGATTACATTCTTTGCAGCCAAAGATGGAGAAGCTCTATACACTCAGCAAAAACAACACTGGGAGCTGACTGTGGCTCAAATCATAAGCTCCTTATTGCCAAATTCAGACTTAAATTGAAGAAAGTAGGGAAAACCATGAGACCATTCAGGTATGACATAAATCAAATCCCTTATGATTATACAGTAGAAGTGAGAAATAGATTTAAGGGACTAGATCTGATAGACAGAGTGCCTGATGAACTATGTATGGATGGAGGTTTGTGGCATTGTACAGGAGACAGAGATTAAGACCATGCTCAAGAAAAAGAAATTCAAAACAGCAAAATGGCTGTCTGAGGAGGCCTTACAAAATAGCTGTGAAAAAAGAGAAGCGAAAAGCAAAGGAGAAAAGGAAAGATATACCCATCTGAATGCAGAGTTCCAAAGAATAGCGAGGAGAGATAAGAAAGCCTTCCTCAGTGATCAGTGCAAAGAAATAGAGGAAAACAATAGAATGGGAAAGACTAGAGATCTCTTCAAGAAAATTAGAGATACCAAGGGAACATTTCATGCAAAGATGGGCTCAATAAAGGACAGAAATGGTATGGACCTAACAGAAGCAGAAGATCTTAATAATAGGTGGCAAGTACAAAAAAGATCTTCACAACCCAGATGATCACAATGGTGTGATCATTCACCTAGAGTCAGACATCCTGGAATGTGAAGTCAAGCGTGCCTTAGGAAGCATCACTAAGAACAAAGCTAGTGGAGGTGATGGAATTCCAGTTGAACTACTTCAAATCCTGAAAGATGATGCTGTGAAAGTGCTGCACTCAATATGCCAGCAAATTTGGAAAATTCAGCAGTGGCCACAGGACTGGAAAAGATCAGTTTTCATTCCAATCCCAAAGAAAGGCAATGCCAAAGAATGTTCAAACTACTGCACAATTGCACTCATCTCACATGCTAGTAAAGTAATGCTCAAAATTCTCCAAGCCAGGCTTCAGCAATACGTGAACCGTGAAATTCCAGATGTTCAAGCTGGTTTTAGAAAAGGCAGAGGAACCAGAGATCAAATTGCCAACATCCGCTGGATCGTGAAAAAAGCAAGAGAGTTCCAGAAAAACATCTACTTCTGCCTTATTGACTATGCCAAAGCCTTTGACTGTGTGGATCACAACAAACTGGAAAGTTCTGAAAGAGATGGGAATACCAGACCACTTGACCTGCCTCTTGAGAAATCTGAATGCAGGTCAGGAAGCAACAGTTAGAACTGGACATGGAACAACAGACTGGTTCCAAATAGGAAAAGGAGTATGTCAAGGCTGTATATTGTCACCCTGCTTATTTAACTTATATGCAGAGTACATCATGAGAAACACTGGGCTGGAGGAAGCACAAGCTGGAATCAAGATTGCCGGGACAAATATCAATAACCTCAGATATGCAGGTGACACCACACTTACAGCAGAAAGTGAAGAGGAACTAAAAAACCTCTTGATGAAAGTGAAAGAGGAGAGTGAAAAAGTTGGCTTAAAGCTCAACATTCAGAAAACGAAGATCATAGTATCTGGCCCCATCACTTCATGGCAAATAGATGGGGAAACAGTGGCAACAGTGGCTGACTTTATTTTTCTGGTGCTCCAAATCACTGCAGATGGTGACTGAAGCAATGAAAGCATATTAAAAAGCACAGACATACTTTGCCAACAAAGGTCCGTCTAGTCAAGGCGATGGTTTTTCCAGTAGTCATGTATGGATATGAGAGTTGGATTTTAAAGAAACCTGAGTGCTGAAGAATTGATGCTTTTGAACTGTGGTGTTGGAGAAGATTCTTGAGAGTCCCTTGGACTGCAAGGAGATCCAACCAGCCCATCCTAAAGGAGATCAGTCCAGAATATTCATTGGAAGGAATGATGCTGAAGTTGATACTCGAATACTTTGGCTACCTGATGCGAAGAGCTGACTCATTTGAAAAGACCCTGATGCTGGGAAAGATTGAGGGCAGGAGGAGAAGGGGACGACAGAGGATGAGATGGCTGGATGGCATCACCAACTCAATGGACATGAGTTTGGGTTGACTCCGGGAGTTGGTAATGGACAGGGAGGCCTGGCGTGCTGCAGTCCATGGGATTGCAAAGAGTCGGACAGAACTGAGCAACTAAACTGAACTGAACTGAAAATAGCCACTAGAGCAGCCACAAGGAGAAAACTAAGGTCCCTGACCAGCACTTCTTGCCATCTGTGATCTTCCAACAATTCTAACTGCCATCTGACTGAAAATACATGAGGGAGCCAGGGAGACTGGCAGAAGAACCACCCACCAAGCCACAGTATCTTGAGAAATAATAAATGGTTGTTCAAAATTCTATAAAACAATCATCCTTCATTTAAAAAAATCAGATTTATAAAAATGGTTGTTGTTTTAAGCCACTTACAAAAAAGGTTGGGAGAGAAAGAGAGAGTAGGAGTTCACTGAGTGGAGAGAGACAAAGCGATTGAGGTTGAGCAGGAATTGCTCCAGCAATTGTGTTTGAGGAAAGCAAATGTATAAAAGTTCCTGATTCTTGCTGCCCATCTCAGTGCCTCGGGCAATAGGAACAGCTGTTTACAGAACACTCCCTGTGTACCAGGCACTGTTCTAAGCATGCTCTTTGCATTAGCTCAATGGATGCTCACAATAAACGTAGATGAGCAAATAGATACACAGAAAGCAAATCACTTATTGAAGGTCACACAGCTAGTAAGTGACTTCAAACCTCTGTTCACTGCCCCTATTCTAGTCCTGAGGACCAGAAGAAAAGGAACCTTCGTCCCTTCCCAAGGCCTCCTTTCCAAGCTGGAGCTGAAGTTTGGAAAACCTGATTGTTACAGGTATGCTGAGATATTGGTCCCTGTGCCCTCAGGTCTACTGAAGTCCCAACCAACCCCTGGCCCAGCACCATCAGTATGTTTTAAATATAAAATTTGTGTGTCAGTTGTCACGGTCCTACTCCTATGCACTTTTTTTTTTTTGTACATTTTATTTTTTAATTTTTTAAATTAAATTTATTTATTTTAATTAGAGGCTAATTACAATATTGTATTGGTTTTAGATCAAGAGATAGGTCAATGTAAGCGCTGCATTTTAAAGCCACTTCCACTCTCTGATACAATTCCCACTCCTTGAAGGCGAATCCATGTAGTTGGCCCTCCTCCTCATCTAACTACCTTCCTCAGTTGTAGAATGGCTTGGGAAACACCCTGGTTTCCTTTTCACCCTATGTCCATCCCTCATCCTGAAGTCTTTTGAAGTCTCATGGCATCTTGGTTCCTTGACTGTCTGATCTTCAGCAACTTTTTCCTGCATTGCACTTGAGCCAGGAACCCATTCTCAGATAGCTCTTCATCTGAAGTTATTCAGGACATCCATCTCTTAGGATAGCCTCCATCTTTCTGCCTGGAACCATCAGTGATTGCTATTACTCCTGTTCTGAGACCTTCAGGCCAGTGACACGAGCCTTTCCAGAATTCTCTTATGTACCTCTTGAGCATCCATTCTGTGACTTTTTAAAAAAATTTAAACTTTTAACTTTCTATTGGGTTATAGCCAATTAACAATATTGTGATAGTTTCAGGTAAACAGTAAAGGGATTCAGCCATACATACACATGTATCCATTCTCCCCCAAAATTCCCTCCCATCCAGGCTTCCACATGACATTGAGCAGAGTTCCATGTGCTATACAGTAGGGCCTTGTTAGCAGTGTGTACTTGTCCATCCCAAACTATCTATTCCTTCCTGCCCCATCCTTCCCTCCAGTCTATAGATTCCTTCCTAAGTCTATGAGTCTGTTTTGTAAGTTCATTTGCATCATTTTTTTTTAGATTCCACATATAAGGGATGTCATCTGATATTTCTCCTTCTCTGTCCGACTTACGTCACTCAGTATGACAATCTCTAGGTCCATCCATGTTACTGCAAATGGCATTTCATTCTTTTTAATGACTGAGTAATATTCCATTGTATATTTGTACCACATCTTCTTTATCCATTCCTCTGTTGATGGACATTTAAGTTGCTTCCATGTCTTGGCTACTGTAAATAGTGCTGCAATGAATGCAGGGGTGCATGTATCCTTTCAGATCATGTTTTTCTCCAGATATATGCTCAGGAGTGGGATTGCAGGATCATATGGCAGGTCTATTTTTAGTTTTTTCAGAAACCTCCATACTGTCCTCTATAGTTCTGTGCCTTTCGTTTTAAGCATTCTTAAAAGCTAAGATCTTAAACTCCTTGAACCCATCACACCTGTCTGGCCAAAGGTCTTCCTGGAATTAACCCAACTGCTCACTTTTTGGGAGAAGGCACTGGCAACCCACTCCAGTACTCTCGCCTGGAAAATCCCATGGACTGAGGAGCCTAGTAGGCTGCAGTCCATGGGTTCACTAAGAGTCGCACACGACTTCACTTTCACTTTTCACTTTCATGCATTGGACAAGGAAATGGCAACCCACTCCAGTATTCTTACCTGAAGAATCCCAGGGACTGGGGAGCCTGGTGGGCTGCCGTCTATGGGGTCACAAAGAGTCGGACACGACTGAAGTGACAGAGCAGCAGCAACAGGTGGGAGTAGTAAAGAATCTGCCTGCCAGTGCAGGAGAAGCATGTTGGATCTCTGGATTGGGAAGATCCCCTGGAGGAGGAATTAGCAACCCAATACAGTACCCTTGCCTGGAAAATCCCATGGACAGAGACTGAGCTACTTCCCTTTCACTTTTCACTTTCATGCATTGGAGAAGGAAATGGCAACCCACTCCAGTGTTCTTGCCTGGAGAATCCCAGGGATGGGGGAGTCTGGTGGGCTGCCTTCTATGGGGTCACACAGAGTTGGACACGACTGAAGTGACTTAGCAGCAGCAGCAGCACAGTACCCTTGCCTGGAAAATCCTATGGACAGAGGAGCCTATCGGGCTGCAGTCCTTGGAATCACAGTCTGACATTACTGAGCATGCATGCATGCCTGCTAAGGTCCCCGATGAGGTGAAATTCAGACTTGTTTTTTTCTTTCTTTTGCTAAGGTGCATTTTAAGGGAGACTTTCCAGACCATCTCTCAGATAGGAGACGTATCATATCATTGCACTGCTTTCCCCTTAGTAGTAGCGCCCCACTGATTCCCTGAAGACAGAAAGACGGGGAATAGTGAGTTCCTGTTTGGGGCGGGTCCACACATCTCATGGAACTCCCTGAATTCCTGGGATGATAATTACCTTCATTTTACAGAAAATAAGAATAATGACTAACATTTACTAAGTTTATTAAGTGTCGGGTACTGTGCTGAGTGTTTTTAGAGCATCATCCCACTCGATTCTCACAGCAGTACTCTAAATTTGGAACTACTCGATGGATGGGTCAGAGAAGGGAGTGTTTTGTCCTAGGATACACAGCAGGTTAGAGCGGGCATTTGAACCAGCTCTTCCTGATTCAAGAGACTAAGCTCCTCATCGCTCATTTCTGGAAGAACTGAGGGCTTTTCTCCGTGGACGTGGGGAAAGAGGAGGAGATTCGACGGAGAAGGCTGACATGGATCTCTAAACAACGCAACCCTAGAAGTCTCCACGTTTTGCCAGTTTGCCAGCTAATCTCTGACCCAGGCCTTGCCTGGGGGCGGGGAAGTGGTGCGCGTGCGCACAGCGTCCCGTCCGGCCCCGCCTCCCGGGAGGGCTTCCCAGCCCGCTCTCGGCTCTGGGGCTTGCGCACTACGTCCCCAGCCAACGGCTGCTTCCCGGTCGGGGACTTCCGGTGCGCGGGGTGCGGTTCCGGGTCGTGGCGCGGCTCGGGGCAACAGGGCTGCTGCTCGGCCGGCCAGCGGCAGTGAGCGGCGGGGGTATGAGGGCGAGCCCGGAAAGCGGCTGCTGAGCCGGCCGGGAGAAGCGCCAGTCCTTGAGGATTCCGAGAGTGCGGAGCTGGGGCAGGGACCGGGGGGCGCGGGGAGCCGGGCCCTCCCCCCAGGAACGTGTCCCAGGGCCATCCCGGCCCGTAGTGTGGCAGCAGCTTCAGGTAAAGGTTGCCCCAGCCGCTAGCTCCATCGCTCACACCCCCGCCAGCCCACCGAAGGAGCCTGGCTTCCCTCCTCACTCCTCCGCGCTCGCCGCCACCCGGCGGACAGCCTGTCTGGCCCTTGCCCCAGTATCCAGTGAGCATCCGTTTCCTGGCCCTTTCCAGAACTGAAGGCTGTTATGAATCTGACAGCTTGGGCGTGTGATTTGGGGGAGGAGAAGCTAGTGAACTCGGTAGTATTGGGGTTTGGGGAGGGTACTGTTGACTGACAGTTTCTGGTTCTACTTGGTGTCTTAATCTTCATAACATGAAAATCAGGTTTTTAAAAGCATTGCTTGTGCATTCCCTGTCTAACGCCCCTTATCTCCATTGCCCCGAAGGAGTAAAACAGCCTTGCAGAACTGTTTTTTTTATAGGCAGAGTGCTGCTGGAACTTTGATTCAGCCTTTTGTTTATGGGAGTGGCATAGAGTCTTCTAGATCTGTTGAAGGCTGGAAAAGAAAATATCACTGTAGTTTAAACAGAAGCATTACTTTAACCGGAGACCCAAAAGTTGACTCAGAGATTGGCACAATTTTCATTCTGAATGAAATGATTTTTGAAGCCTATCACAATCCTTGGCACTGTGCAAAAGCATCATGTTGTTGTAAACCAAAAGCAGCAAAGTCCAAAAGTTCCCCAGGTGTGAACAGTCAAATGGAGACAGGTGTTTACACACATCAGTTAAAGTAAAGTCAACATTCTTACTCTGTTTTGACAAGCAGAAGGGGTGGATTCCTAAGTTAAAGCAGCAGGGAAAGAAGGTACCATGTTCTATTCTTCATATTCTGTGAATTCACACAAGATGCTCAGTAAATGCTGGAAGGGTTGTTGATGAAGGGTCGATACTTGTTTTCATCTTGTTCAATTTACACACTTGTAGGCTTGTTGGGGCCTGTGAGACTTGCTGGTGGCTCCTTTCCCATTCAGATTTATGCTCATACTTAACTTTGATCTACCGTGATGCTGGAGGGTACTCAGATTCCTGGTCTGGTTTCTGATCTGGCTCCTGGCTAACTTTCCAGCTAAGCTTCAAAAGGCCTCTTACCCTGATTCTTTACTCTAGATAAGTAGGACCGGGAATGGACTTTGTCCTTTCCTTTGTTGTTAGCACTTTCTTTCTGCCTAGATTTCTCCTTTTCTATTTCCATCTATTGGTGTTACCCAGGGCCCACCTGAAATTGGCCTTGCCTTAACCAGTTTAGGACAACCTCAGCTAGAAACAGTTTCTTTTCCAGAATCCTTTAAATGCTCATTATTCTATGGGCTTGGCCACAAAGTTTGTTTGGGTTTTCGTACCATCTTCCAGAAAAACCTGGACGAACTTTTGGGCCAACCCAGTTGATTTCCTTAGCAAACATTATTGAGTATGGATATATTCGAGGTCATCTGATGTGAACAGCTGACTCATTGCATAAGTCCCTAATGCTGGGAAAGATTGAGGGCAGAAGGAGAAGAGGATGTCAGAGGAGGATGAGATGGCTTGGATGGCATCACTGATGCAGTGGACATGAACTTGGGCAAACTATGGGTGATCGTGAGGGACTGAGAGGCCTGGCGTGCTGCAGTTCATAGGGTCGCAAAGAGTCAGACACAACTGGGCGACTGAAAAACAACAACATATGCCAGGTACCATGCTAGACAGTATAGGGATTAACAAGACTCTGTTCTTGCCTGCTCAATTTAGTGAAAAAGATAAGGAGATAATTCTGACAGAGTGGTATGTACACTGGGTTGGAGTTCTTTTGGTGATTCAGTGGTGGTACAGGAGGGGAAGAGGTCATCCACTTTTGAGGCATGTGCGATGACCTGATAAGGCTTCACAGTGTGGGGTAAACTGAGCTTTATTATTTATTATATTGGAGAAATTATGTTAGGTTTCTCTTTTTTAATTATTTTAACTTCAATTCACTGATTAGGAAGGCTCAGGATAAATTACACACCTGGTATGAGACGGAACCAGGATCCAAACCCATGTGTGTCTTATGCCTATATCTGTGCCTTTTATGTGTTTTTTCTTTTCTCACACCATAGCTCTCTGTATGCAAATACATATTGAAGCAACTATTCAGAGAAGAAAATATGTGTCAAAATGAATGGTGCGGATAGTTCTTTAAATGTAGAGAAGACCGTAATCTTCCAAGGCAAGATGGTAGTATGTGGGTCAGCTCAGCTTTGAATATCAGTGGACCAGACATTCTGTAGAGAATAGCCATGGACTCTGACTTCAAGTCTTGGTCCCTCCTCTTAATAGCTACGTGACCTTTGGCAAGTTTCTTAATTCTTAGCGTTATTTCTTTCAAGTATAGTTTGGGATAGAGACTGATCAGACTTCACAGAGTAATGTGAGCTGATATGGATAAAGTGCCTGGATGTGGCAAGGTTCCCTAAGATGGTAGCTGTTAAGATGTAAAGGTGCAGTGCTTGAGGCATGGTTTTAGAGTAGTGAGTAGACCAGCCTGAATAAAGCAAGCCGTTGCTTCTTTGGGGATGTGTGTGTGTGTTAGTCCCTCAGTTGTGTATGACTCTCTGTGACCCCATGGACTGTAGTCCACCAGGCTTCTCTGTCCATGGAATTCTCCAGGCAAGAATACTGGAGTGGGTTGCCATTCCCTTCTCCAGGGCATCTTCCCAACCCAGGGATCGAACATGGGTCTCCTGCATTAGCAGGTGGATTCTTGACTGTCTGAGCCACTGGGGAATACTGGGCAGTAAAGTTGGAGGGCCAGTACAGGGTCAGAGTCAGGGCTTGTATGTCAAGCAAGAGAGGTCAGTTCCAGTTTCTGCTCATAACCTTTCTTGTTAATAAATACCTTGAATATCTATGATTTATTCAGCAGTGCCAGGGAAAATGTTAGACCCAGAGACGCAAAAAGGAATATAACCAGGTCCCCACCCTGAGGGTGTTTCCTTTCCCATGGGGGAGGTGTGTGTGTGTGTGTGTGTGTGTGTGTGTGTGTGTGTGTGTGTCGTGCGCGCGCGCAGGTGAATTGTAGTAAAGCATTGTAGATACTAAGATAGCAGTCCCCACAAGGTACTGTGGAGCACAGAGGAGGAAGCACTGGTGATGGTAGCCTGGGAGCACTTACTGTGTACCAGCATTATGTTAAATGCATTAACTCATTTATTCCTCTACAGGATGTATTATAAGTATTTTGATGTTACAGATGAGGAAACTAGAGCACAGAGAGGTTAAATGAATTCCTTTAGTTTATGGAGTTGATGGAGGTGAGAGTAGAGGGGATTATCTGCTAGACTTTGGTAACTCTCCTTTTTAGAACTATGTAATATTCTTTCTTCTTTATGACGTGGATGGCTTCAAAGAAGAGTCAGCCCTTGAGCCCTAGCTTCAGTGTGCTTGTCACTGCACTGGGCAGTAGGAATAATGGGGAACGAACATGATTGCTACAACTCAAGGAGCTCATTACCTTATCTGTCATGTTTGGTATATATATTTAAGTGGGGTGTCTATTTTGCTTGTTGACTCATAACTGAAGACTTTAGAAACTGTCGCAGTTCAGTGGATTGTATGTGCTTCATCTGAGAGAATTAGCTGTAAATCTGTTACTCAGATTGTTGCAGTCACTCAGTTGTGTCCGACTCTTTGCAACCCCATGAATGGCAGCACATCAGGCTTTTCTGTCCTTTACTATCTTCTGGAGTTTGCTCAAACTCATGTCCATTGAGTTAATGATGCCATCCAACCATGTCATCCTCTGTCACCCCCTTCTCCTCCTGCGCTCAATCTTTCCCAGCTTCAGGGTCTTTTCCAATGAGTCAGCTCTTTGCATCAGGTGGCCAAAGTATTGGAACTTCTGCATCAGTCCTTCCAATAAATATTCAGAGATGATTTCTTTTAGGATTGACTGATTTGATCTTCTTGCAGTTCAAGGGACTCACAAGAGTCTTCTCCAGCACCACAGTTCAAAAACATCAGTTCTTTGGCACTCAGCCTTCTTTATGGTCCCTTCTCACATCCGCACTTGACTACTGGAAAAATCATAGCTTTGACTATATGAACCCTTGTCAGCAAAATGACGTCTCTACTTTTTAATACGCTATCTAGGTTTGTCATAACTTTCCTTCTAAGGAGCACGTGCCTTTTAATTTTATGGTTGCAGTCACTATTCACAGTGATTTTAGAGCCCAAGAAAATAGAAGTCTGTCACTGTTCCCATTTTTTCCCCATCTATTTGCCATGAAGTGATGGGACTAGATGCCATGATCTTAGTTTTTTGAATGTTGAGTTTTAACTTGACCTTGTATTTTCTGTGAGTTTGAAGTTTTTCAGAAGTTTTGACCTCAAAGATAGCACATTTCAGCTTGTGTTAAATTTAAAATAACTGAGTGCTTATAGTCATTGTTAGATGTTTTTGTGTATCTTATTTTCTTCAATCTTCATGATTTTGTGGATTTGTTAATTTAGTTCTCTTTTTTTTTTTTTTCCAAATTTTTATTTGTTATTTATTTTTGGCTGAGCTGAGTGTTTGTTGCTGCACAGACTTTCTTCAGTTTCATGAGGGGGTCTACTCTCTACTTGTGATGCTCAGACTTCTCATTGTGGTGGCTTCTCCAGAACATGGGCTCCAGAGTACTTGGACTCAGTAGTTGTGGCATACGGGCCTAGTAGCTCTGCGGTATGTGGAATCTCCCTGACCAGGGATCAAACCCGTGTTTCCTGCATTGGCAGGCAGATTCTCAACTACTGGTCCACCAGGGAAGTCCTAGTTCTCTTTTGAACTCTGCCTCAGGAGTCTCCAAATCAGATGCCCATGACGTAACAGAAAGAGTAGGACAGACCTTGTGAACTGGAGGGCACGTGACCAGTCTAAAAGCAGCAGTCACTACTCAGCTCCAGTCGCTTGTCACTGTGTGAGGAAGTGAGCCCAGTGTCCCTAGATCTTCCAGTTGTTTTCAAGAGGGCTGCTGGAAGTCTGAATTTTAATGTATTTAGTTTTAAAAAATTTCCATTAAAAAAATACCATGTAGATCAAAACACATTTGTGGGCTGTGTACAGTCTTAGGCTGCCTGACTGTGAATCCTGACCTGCCTGCTCACTGACATTTTGGTACCCACTGTTCAAAGCAGGAGGTCCAACACAATTGTGATCATTGATCAGAAATCTACTGGTAAATTGCTGGAGTGAGGGGGTGTTGTATTGCAGTCATACTGATATCTGGGAAAGTGGCAGGGTGAGTGCTTTTATTGTATAATCAGGCTAAATCAGGGATGGGGTTTGGATGAGATGATGATCTTGTAGTGCTTTTGTGCCCTTAGCACTTTAAATGCTATCAGGTCTCCCGTCCCTTTTGGTCCTCTCCATAGTACATGAAGTGAACAAGGCAGGGTGGGTATCATAACCTCTGGAGATGAAGAAATTGGTGCCCAGTGATTTACAGTTTAGTAGGAAGTGCACTTGACTGAGAGGGACTTGAATTCTGAACGCTGGTACGCCAGTTACAGCCTTTTGATTTTGGTCAAGTCAAAAATCCTTGTATCTTTTTTCTCATCTGGATAATAATGAGGGAGCTCAATTGAAGTCTTGGTGAGGTCTTTTCAGGATGCTAAGCTTTCTGATTCTAATTGACATGCTTAAAGCTGCACAACTGATTACTGGCAGACCCCAGTGGAGAACAGTTCAAATCTAAAATGCTGCTTCTCTCTTGATGGCAGGTAGGGAGCCACTGTTGAGCTTTTCCCTCTGTTCTTTGTTCATTACTTCTGGGAAAGGACCTTGACAGGCCAGGCGCTCCCCACATGCATAGAGTGCTTTGTTGACTCTATATACACAAAATTGGAAGGAGGCAGAGAGACACCCAGCCTAGTGAGAGAAATATGGTCAGGGAGCTCCCAGCTCAAAAGTTTAATTTATTTTTATTTTAATACCCAGCTTCCACAAAGTGAAAATTGAAGAAATATTTGTCTTCCAGATACTTGTTTTCATTGATAGTCTATCATATAAGGAAATAACATAGAATATAAAAATGAAAAAAAATTCTGAGCAGTCATTCAAAATTTATTAACTCTAGTTGGCAGCAGCCAAGGTATATTGAGGAAATAGATTTAATATAGGAAGCACAAAATTTGGACCCAAAGAATAAAACAGTTTTAAGTAATTGAAAGTGAGAAAAATGGGAGCAGCCACTTCAACAACAAAACTTAAATTCTGGAAATAGCAAAAAGGTATTAGAATAACTAGTGGAATTAAATTATGGTAATCGCTTCTAAAAGAAATTGAATATTATGTCACACTTACCTCTAAATATATGCAGTGTTATAGTCATATCCTATACTTGAGTATACTTTTATGAATATGCTTTTATTATTGATGCTGTCAAAATGGACCAAATGTGTAAAACTTTAAAAAAAAAATCACATTTTTAGTTCCCTGTGGACTCATTTTAAGGTACTGTATTATAAATAAGTACTGTTTCAGCAGAGAAATTGGTAGAAAATGGTTTGAAGGAATGGTTTTCTTTTTAAAACAAATAACTTTTTAATCTGTGCTTTAGTTGCTGACATACTGGAGGCTAACAAAGAGGAACTGAGATGCAGCCTTGAAACTTGAAGCAGAGTGAGCTGGGGCTTTGGAGTCACACTCACCTGCATATGAATATTGGCTCTTTCGGTTATTAGCTCTGTGACCCAGACAGTACTGCCATTCTCATATGGTACGTGGGAGGTTGCATATGAGGAGTAAGTACCTCTACCATGATACTTTTGGAGGGATGTAGGTACCAGCATAGGAGAAGGCAATGCCAACCCACTCCAGTACTCTTGCCTGGAAAATCCCATGGACAGAGGAGCCTGGTGAGCTGCAGTCCATGGGGTTGCGAAGAGTCGGACACAACTGAGCAACTTCACTTTCACTTTTCACTTTTATGCATTGGAGAAGGAAATGGCAACCCACTCCAGTGTTCTTGCCTGGAGAATCCCAAGGATGGCGGAGCCTGGTGGGCTACCGTCTACGGGGTCGCACAGAGTCAGACAAGACTGAAGCAACTTAGCGGCAGCAGCAGCAGGTACTAGCATTCAGGGGCACAAGCCATTCAGGTTAGTACAATGTAACAAGAAATGATTTTATGGAGTGGTTGTAAAGGAATGAGACTTATTTTCTTGTCTGGATCATGAAATTAGTCTTGTTAATTTCTAGTTGTGCTTTGTGAATTAGCGCGCCTGTGAACCAAGCACTGTTGAGAAAAGGGTCTCAGTATGCTATTTTTAGGCTATTAAATGAATTGATCTGTTAAATCACAATAAACACCTCCAGTTGTTTATATTACCTTTTAGTGTGCCCATGACTGCCTTTTGAAGTTGTTAGAGCTAGGAGTATATTATGTATTCCCTGCCCCCATTTTACAAATGCTGAAACTGAAGCTTAGAGAAGTAAAGTGATTCAAGGTAGAGAGCTACTGATAATGGCAAAGCTGTGCTTTGAACCTTTGGTGGTGTGTTTTTTTTTTTAACTGTAAATACCACAGTGCTTTTGTCACTCTTCCATGCTGCTCTAGATTTGAATATTGGAAATGGCCCTTGTTTTGGGAGGATCATCAAGTCAGTTTAAACCTGCTGCCTGTAGAAAATTGTTGATTATATTGTGGGAGTGTTTGGTTACAAGTATACTCTTAAGATTTGAAGTTTAAAGATTTAGCAGAACTCTAATAATACTCATTGCTGGCAGAGGTTGGTAGTGAGATGATCACTCATATTACCAGTGGGAATAAAAATTGGTAAAACTTTTCTGGCAAATGCTTTGGCAGTGTTATCACAAGCGTTTAAAGTCATATATGCCTTTTGAGTTTGTAATCCCATTACTAAGAATCTTTGTTAAAGAAATAATCAGAAATGTAGAAAAGTATTCATGTTCAAAGATGTTCACTGTGGAAGTATTTATAATAGCAAAAATTAGAAACAACTGTAGTATTCAAAAAAGAGATAAGAGAAATTTTGGAAAAAGCATGATTGAAAATACTGTACAAGCATTTTAGATGTTTTAGAAGAATTTTAGTGACATATTAATATGCTCATATAATATGAAGTGAAGAAAGGATATAAAACTATGTAAAGTATGATCTCAATATCAAATATATAAAGAGAAGAAACAGGTGGTGAGATTATAGGTCTTTATGCTTTTTCAGTTTTCCAGAATATTCTCTCATAAGCATAAATTGTTTTTCAACAAAAAATCCTTTTAGTTTAACTTGTAATTGAGAAATACAAGTACTTTTGCACATCATTTTGAAAGTTTTCCCTAATGCAGGTGATGTGAAGTTATAAATGGATTGTATTTTCAAGAAGTTAGTTTGAACATCAGTTGTTTAATGATTAAAATATGGTTTCATCTTTTTTTTTTTTTTTTTGGCTGTACCACACTGCTTCATGCAAGATCTTAGTTCCCTGACTAGGATGGAATCCTTGCCCTCTGCAGTGGAAGCACAGAATCTTAACCACTGGGCTGCCAGGGAAGTCCCTGGGTTTCTATATTTTGACATAAACGATATTCAAGTTCCCAGGCTAGCCTCCTCTTCTCCCCTAAACTATCCTGAAAGAAGAATCACATTTGTGTTGGTAGTACCCGTGACCCAGTGCTCCCCTCACCTCTTCAGTGGCCAGTGGGACAGCGAGCAGCCATGTGGCAGCTGTCTTTCCTAGAGGGTACATGCCTGTCTCCATAAGGCTGGTTGTGGGCATATAGAACTTTTTTTGTGAGTTGAATATTTGTATCTTGGAAAGTGCATTTTTGGTATGGAAAATTATAAGTATGAATTTCTATTTCACTTTTAAAAATTTTGTAAGAAAAAATTAAAGATCAAAGTTTGTTTGAATTTTAATTTTTCTGATAATAGTATTCAAGATGTATGAATATTAAAATGTCATGAAGAATTGTGCCTTTTATTCTTTTCTGATTATATACTTCATAATTGAAATTGCGATAATTTCAGCATGTACAGTTAAGCATGATGTCTAGTTGTTTTTTTTTAATATGCATGGTAATTCTCCTAAATATAATGTACAAAAGCATGCAGAAAATTTAACAAAGTATTTTAGCATATTTAAATTGGGAAAATACTAGGCAAGATGTTTCTTTTTGTAAACTGCTTCTGTCCAAAGCATTCTGTATATTATCAGAATGAAAAATGACAGCACTTTGTCATCTGTTCAGATTGATATTGCACTCTCTGCAATGACAGCTGAAAAGGCCCACAGGTGCCATATAAAGAGGTGACCATGTTGTCATATTTCATTTCGGCATCCCTCTGCAAAGCCATAATTACCTAATTAGGTTGTTAATTAGGAGATTAGCATTTCACTATATTGATAGAATGCTCTTTACTGGCGTGGGGCTAGATACAGATTTGTCTACCCTAATTTATAATCTCTGCCTTTTTTGTACTTATTTATTTGCTTAAGATCCTGATGTGGGGCAATTCAGTTTACCTGAGAAACAGTTTGTTTACAAGCTAATGAAGCTTTGATTGCTGGATTAAAGTTGCTGAGTTAAAATATGAACAGAATTAAAAGGGTGGTCACATCCCCAAAATGATAATAAAAATTCCGAGTTAGTATAACGTGTTCTCATTAGCACAGGGAACAAACACATGAGAAGAACTGAAGTAGTTGGTAAGAAGTCCAAAATATAAAAAGTGTGAAATGTGATAGAGATTTATGTATCCTAAACTAGGCAAAGGAAAGTAGTTATCTTTAATGACAAATCTCTGTCATTTATACTTGAGATATAAAACATGTTAAGTATTTTTAGTGTATTTCAGAAGCTGAAGCTTAGTTGCTGTAGTAGTGTTAGTTGCTCAGTCGTGTCTGACTCTTTGCGACCCTGGGGACTGTAGCCAGCTAGGCTCCTCTGTCCATGGAATTCTCCAGGCAAGAATAATGGAGCGGGTGGCCATTTCCTTCTCCAAGTTGATGACTTCAGAACAAACATATTCAATCTTCAGACTGCCTTAGATAGTCACCATGCAGGTTTATTTCGTTTGTACCCTCTGATCATTAGTCTGTGCTTGGAACATTCTCTTCCCTTAGTCTGTGCAGTCCTGAGTGCTTATGGAATTCGAAGTATTTCACAGTAACCTTCACTTGGTCAGCTATTTGGAGTAGGCTGTGTTTCTGTGAAGTGTGTGGACATTCTTTTTGCGCGGAGGGTAGAAGAGGGCTGGTTAAAAAAGTATCCACTTGTTTTTACTCCAGTGCAGGATTTGACTGTAATGTTTGCAATTTGCATTACATGTACCTTTATCACTCTTTCCAGTTAAGGAGATTTAAGCCCTAAAACAAAACTGTTAGGAGCACTGTTCCCACTGAGGAGGTGGTAGTTTTTCTCCTTTTGACTGTGTTTGGTATTAGCTGTTTAAGTTGTAGAAAATGTGTGTGTGCTTAAGCCCTTTTCCCCCATAGTGATTATGAAAAATTGCATTTGATTGTATCTGTAATTTTCTTCAAAATAAAAAAAAATTGAAAGATATTGTTATATGAAGAAAATATATGTGAAATCTTCCATTTAGTTAGTTAAGCTTTTTGCTTAATTGTAGTCATTCATTTATTCAGTCAGCATTTGCCAAATATGTATTAGGCACTAGTCATAAGTCTGGGAATCGAGCAATGAAGACTACAGGCACAGACCCAGTGCTTGGTGGGAATTTTAGTCCAGTAATGGAAGCCCAGCATAGTTTGAGAAGTACAACTTGTGTTAGAGTAAAGAAGGGAAGGTGAGTAGGGAGTGTACAATGCTGGACTTAATAAGGTCAGACCTTCCTGGAATAGGCAGGTGCTGTCGAAATTGAGATCTGAAGGGTGAAGGAGAAAGTGATATTTAAGGCAGGTGAAAGGAGAGAAAAAACTGTTCAAAAGCTGGAAGAATGCTGACAGTTGAGTATGGCTAGAGTAGAAAGAACAGAGGTGATAAATGGAAGATGGGGCAGCAGAGGCAGCAAGTTCAGTTACATTAAAGAGTTTGGGAAGTTATTGGGCTTCCCTGGTGGCTCAGTGGTGAAGAACTCACCTGCCAACGTAGGAGATGTGGGTTCCATCCCTGGGTCAGGAAGATCCCCTGGAGAAGGAAGTGGCACCCACTCCAGTATCCTTGCCTGAGAAATCCCACGGACAGAAGGAGCCTGGCGGGCTACGGTCCACAGTGTCGCAGAGTCCGACATGACTGAATTGACTTAGCATGCAAGCATCAAATAGAGAAGAGGTCCGTGAGCCTTATTATCCAATATGACCCCAAAATATACAGTACTAGCCATTAGTTATCTTTTTTGGTGAATTGGAGAGAATACTAGTATTTGAGTGTTACAGTTGGGCTTTGCATTGTGACAGTAGCTTTGTGAGATATGGGATAATGTCTTACTGAGGTCCAGAGGTATTGCGACTTGCACAGTTTTCTCAGCTACTGTCTGGTAGAATTGGGAGCACACAGAACCTTTCCAAGCCTTTGTGTCATCTGTCATGCAATGTTGTCATCCTTGTTGTGTCCCCTTCCCTTTGTTCATTTCAAAATGAAGAGAATTCCGTGCCCCCCACACCCCCGGCAAAGGACCAGTAGCTTAGTAGGCTGCTGACCAAGGCATCCTGTTAACCTTGTGGCTTCCAGACCCAGCTCTGGGGTGGATTAAAGCAACGTCTGGTGCTTCAGTAGGAGAAGCTGCTCAGTGCAGGTGTTCGTTTGCTTCAGCAAAGTTACAAGTGCTCTAGGCTTTAATCTCCCTCAATTAGAACTGTAGCTTGGCTACCTCCTCACAAGGTCACAGATGTATGTGGGAGTTCTCCTCCTTTCCCCAGGGGAAAAGTCTTGGCATCTCTGACTTTCGGGGGAGGAATCCGATATCTCCTTGATGTAATCATCTTGTATTGCAAATTGTTTTAATTTTTTATGGTTACTGTTGCCAGTACTGTTCAATGTACTGATTTGTTGGTGTGTTTGTGATGGAATCATCTGAACTAGAAGAAATTCTGGAGGCAGCATGGATTCTAGCCTTTCTGTGTTTCTATCCCAACCCCTTTAAAATTGAGATGTAACTCATGTATCATAAAGTTTACTCTTTTAAAAGTGTACACTTTAACAGTTCATCACCTCTAAAGAAACCCCATACCCATTAGCAGTCACTCCTCCTCCTTCCCTCCACCAACCACTGGCAACTTAATTTACTTTGTGTCTCTATGGATTTGCCTATTCTGAACCTTTTGAGCAGAAATGGAATCACACAATATGTGGCCTTTTGTGTCTGGCTTATTTTATTTAGCATAGTTTTATTGTTCATCCATATTGTAGCATATATCAGTACTTCATTTATTTTTACTGCTGAATAATATTCCATTGTACGAAAGTACCACATTTTGCCTATCCATTCATCAGTTGACAGAGATTTGGGTTGTTTCCACTTTGGGGCTATTATGAATAATACTGCTGTGAACATTCCTGTACAAGTTTTTGTGTGAGCATATGTTTTCATTTCTGTTGGTATATTACCTTGGAGTGGATTGGGTAGGCTGCAGTCCATGGGGTCGCTAGGAGTCGGACACGACTGAGCAACTTCACTTTCACTTTTCACTTTCATGCATTGGAGGAGGAAATGGCAACCCACTCCAGTGTTCTTGCCTGGAGAACCCCAGGGATGGGGGAGCCTGGTGGGCTGCTGTCTCTGGGGTCGCACAGAGTCGGACACGACTGAAGCGACTTAGCAGCAGCAGCAGCATGGTAACTCTGTTTTAACTGAGAAACTGCCAAATTGTTTTCAAAGGTGGCTACACCATTTTATATTCCCACCAGCAGTGTACAAGATCTGCTGTGTTTCTGCTGCTGCTTTCTTCAGGCTCTGTTACACTGGCCTGGGCTGGAAGCAACCCTAGGCATTCCATGAGCCCTTGTGTCTTGTTAAATGGGAAAATTTCCAGTTTAATGACAACCACTTTCATTCTACAAGCATATGTGTACAAGGCCTTATATTAGGCATTAGTGACAGGAAGTCAAATAAGGACTTCTAGTCCTTTCTTCTCAAGGGCTGCACAATCCTTATTGTAACTTCTTACTAGGAAATGCAAGGAGAGGGAAAAACCAGTGAAGGAAGTACAGTTGACCCTTGAACAACGTGGGTTGGAACAGCACTGGTCCACATACATGTAGATTTTTTTTTTTTTTTTCAATAAATACAGTATGACTAGATCTGCAGTTGGTTGTATTTGTGGATGTGGAACCATGGATATGGAGGAGGGAGGGCCAACAATGGGACTTGAACATCCACAGGTTTTAGTATCTGCAGCGGACCTGTAAACAATCCCCCAAGAATACTGAGGGGCGACTGTAATCACTTAGACGTTTGTGAGTTTCCACAGTATTGATCCTAACTTTAGAATCTATGCAAAGGTTGAGTTGATTTTCGGAGATTCTGGGGTTTCCTTTTCTTGGCTCATCCTTTAAAGACTGTCAGTCATCCTTCTGTATTTGTGGGGTATCGGTTCCCAGGACCGAGGTATTCCCTCGTCCCTGGTTCCTGGGTATTCCCAAGGATACCAAAATTCACAGATGCTTACGTCCCTCACATGAAATGGCATAGTGAAATTGCCTTGCATATCCTGGATTCTGAGTCTGTGGATTCAACCAACCAACCAACCAAATTAAACATACAGTTGGTTGAATCTGCAGATGCCGAACCAGCATATACAGAGAGAGGAGGATTGTCTTGCTGTTGTTGAGTTTTATCCTAAGTTACTACTCGTTTCCTCCTTGCATATTTTCCCTGGGTAAGCTCACGTCTGTGGTTTCACCTGCCATCTATATGTTGAAAAAAAATGTTAGGCGCTCAGTTATGTCCGACTCTTTGCGATCCCACGGACTGGAGTTTCCAGGCTCCTCTGTTCATGGGATTCTCCAGGCAAGTACACTGAAGTGGGTTGCCATTTCCTCCTCCAGGGGATCTTCCTGACCCAGGGATCGAACCCAGGTCACCTGCATTGCAGGCAGATTCTTTACTGTCTGGCCCCCAGGGAAGTGTGTCTGCCAGATTTGCTCAGATCTTTCTCCTAGGCTTCAGGTTTGTCTATCCTTTGTGCGTCATTATATGTTGTCCCAGACTTGCTCAGACTTTTCTCCTGGGCTCTCAGGTTTGCATCCTGATGGATCTCTGGGTAATCCCTAGACATCTCAAGCTAATTGCGTCTGAAACTTAGTTTCTCATTTCCCCTCTCCCTGTTAAGCTCTTCCTACTTTTGAGTTCACAGTTTGATTTGTTGGTGCTATCATGCAAGCCGTGAACTTTCCCCTTCTCCTTAACCCTGCATATCCTCTCAGTCACCAAGTTCTACCAATTTTATCTCCTAAATGTGTATTTTTAACTACTTCTTAAATTCATAGGCCCATTTTTCACTGCCTTACTTTGGATTTCATCATCTCTTCCCTGAGCTTTAGTCACAGCTTCATAACTAATCTTGTGTCTTGTCCATCAGGTTAATCTTCTATGCAGCTGCCTGAGCAGTCTCTCTGAAATGCTAATCTAATCAGCAACTTTGAACTCCATGTAGTTCTCATTGCTAACTATAAGTTCTGTTTGTTATTTTAGTGCCTTGTCTCTTTGACCTTTCTTCCAGCCGTTCAACTTGTCATCTTTGAGGATTCAGTTTAGACCAGGGAATAATAGCAATGATAATAGTAAACATTTGTATAGTGTTTCCCATGGGCCAGGTGCTGCTATACACACATTCACTTCAGTTCAGTTCAGTTGCTCAGTCGTGTCCGACTCTTTGCGACCCCACGAACCGCAGCACGCCAAGCCTCCCTGTCCATCACCAACTCCTGGAGGTCACCCAAACCCATGTCCATTGAGTCAGTGATGCCATCCAACCATCTCATCCTCTGTCGTCCCCTTCTCCTCCTGCCCTCAATGTTTCTTTTAGTCCTCATAACAGTCCTATGAGATAGGCACCAAAATTGTTCCTGTTTGTAGATGAGGAAGTGAAGGCACAGACATTGTTAATTTCCCTAGGTCCCACAGTGGCCGAGTCCACATTTGAACCCAGGCAGTCTAGTCTGATGCTGTTAGTCTCTTATATGTACCTTTTCTCAACTTCGCGCGTTCCCTCCATTCCCGCAACTCCAAAGATTAGTTATCCTCTCCCTGCTTCTGCCATGGCCTATGCATTGTTGTTCAGTGACTAAGTGGTGTTGAGTCTTTGCGACCCCATGGACTGCAGCACACCAGGCTTCCCGTCCTTCACTATCTCCTGGAGTTTGCTCAAACTCATGTCCACCGAGTCGATGATGCTGTGCATGGCCTGATGTTCATCTGCAGTTCATAGGGCAGATCCAGAGCATATTTTATTTTGAAGAGTTTTGATCAAGAAGCCAGCACGATAGACTATTTAATTGCCAGCTCCCTCTCACACCTGTTCTTAAGGTGACTAAATTGAAAGTCATCACTTCTGTTATCTTGATCTTAGTCATTTCTATGAAGCCTATTTTGAGTATCCAGTTTCATTTAGATATTGTTCCTTTGTGTTTCCTTGATACTTTGTTACATAGAATCCTCTAGCATTACTCTCATCTTTTATTGTGACCATTTACATACTTTTCTCCCTTGCTTGACTGTAAGCCTCTTGGGGATAGGGACTATGTCCTACTACTTTATGCTCCTAATTTCCCAGCATGTAGTAGGTATTCACTCTTGCTGAATTTCTTGAGTGAACAGGTAAATTTGACCCATATATAGATGAGTGAGGGAAGAGGATTAGGAGTGTGATGAAATGGACTTAAACTGGAAATTCAGGGCAGCATACAGTAGCTATTCAGAGCGAGGATTGTGAAGCCAGGCGACCTAGGTTTTATCTTGACTCTCCTCTCACTAGTTATGGGACCTTGGGCAAGTCTGTGCTGCAGTTTACTGATGTTTAAAACGAATAGTAATGGAATCCACCTCGGTAGTTTTGTCAGTGATATATGTGCTTGCTAAATAAGCAGCCTTCTAGAGTCCAGAGAATTGCTTTACTTAAACTGTACCTTGTGAAACCCTCGCACCTTAGCTGTAATAGTGAAGCCAGGCCTGCCGCTCTGTCCTCGTGCTTGATCCTTTTGGGGATGGTGGGGTTTTTTTGTATTTTTTAAAAGGTAATCTAGAAGGATATAAAAAATACCTGGCCAAATTAGTACAGTTTTATTAATAGCCATAATTGTTGTTGTTCAGTCTCTCAGTTGTGTCCAACTTTTTTCGAACCCATGGACTGCAGCATATCAGGCCTCCCTGTCCTTCACCAGCTCGCGGATCTTGCCCAAACTCATGTCCATTGAGTCGGTGATGCCATCCAACCATCTCATCCTCTGTTGTTTCCTTCTCCTCCTGCCTTCAGTGTTTCCCAGCATCAGGGTCTTTTCTAATGAGTCAACTCTTTGCATCAGGTGACCGAACTGTTGGAGCTTCAGCATCAGTCCTTGCAATGAATGTTCAGGGTTGATTTCCTTTAGGATTGACTGATTTGATCTCCTACAGTAGTAACAGTTACCATTTATTGAAGTTTACCATTCAGATGAAAGTACAAAGCACCCTTCAAAGTCATAGAAAAATAGTTTGGGGATTATCTGCTAGTATATTTTATGCTGTCCCTCATTTATTAGGAGTTGAGTAAATGAATTTAGTAGTTGACAGCTTATTTTCCCTTCAGACAAATGTAGCTGAAACAGGAAAAGTCAATAATTTTGCATTTTGGATTTGAATAGAGTAAGTACCTGTAAGTATCCCTATGAGGTGGATGAATAGAACATAGATTATGGACATTTCTCTGGTGAGGGAAGAGAGGCAGAGATGCCTAACTCACTTGAAGTCAATCCATAACTAGTCCTTGGGCAGGCAGTAACCTGGAATTCCAGATGTGTTTACTAACATGAACTCTTACAGTTCTAGGAACCAGTTTCCATACATAGTAACATTTTTAAAAAAAAGATAGTACTTACTCAAATTAGTCAGTTTGGTATACCTTTGAGAGGGTTTGCTGCCAAAACATTGATGCTATTAAAATCTTTGTCAAAAAAGGAATTCCAAAAAAAAAAAAAAGAAAAAGGAATTCCTTGTACCTCTATCCTTAGAGTCTGAACCATGGCTCAGCGATATACGGAAGATATGCAGTGAGGGAAAACAGCACAAAGCGAAAGCATACAAAACATTTTCCTTGAACTTCAGGTAAACTCCCAGTTACACCCTCCTCCTCTACTTTGTAACTGGAATAGAATTTGAGAGCTCAAAAGGCCGTTTTTACAGTTCAGCCTCCCCACTGAACAGATGCAAAAAATAGACTAATGTGTGAAACTGGCTTAAAGAGTTTTAAAGAAATAACTTGTCCAAAGCCATGTAATTAGGTCCCTGGTAATTAGGGAATTGGAATTCAGGTTTCCTGAGTAATGCTTACAATAAACTATGTTGCTTCCCTCAATTGATGATGTGGTTAACCTGAGAGCCAGGTAAGTGGAAACATAACGATTGAATTCTACTTGGTTAAGCCAACTGCAAATATTGAGGAGACAATAAAAGGAAAATAAATCCTAGACTGTAGCAGGAGACCTATCTACTGAACCAGCACCATGGATAAGGGGCCTTTTTTTTTTTTTAAATCATGGTGCAGCCCTTTGGGAACAAGAAAGATTTGTTTGTTTATTCCACACTAAGCCCTTACTGGGTGCCAGTCCCTTTCTACTAGAAACTGGCAGCGCAGTGATAAATAAGACAGTCAGTGTGCGTAAGGAGCTGAGAGTTTAGAAGAGAAAACCAACATGTAGACAGGTTATGATGATTCTTTTTTAATTTATTGGCTGTGGTGGGTCTTTGTTGCTACACTCGGGCTTTCTCTAGCCATAAGCAGAGGCTACCCTTCGTTGCAGGGTGCAGGGCTCTTCATTGTGGTGGCTTCTCCTGTTGCAGAGCACAGGCTCTAGGCACGAGGGCTTCAGTAGCTGCCGCAGTGGTTGTGGCACACGGGCTTAGTTGCTCCATGGCATGTGGGATCTCCTTGGGCGAGGGATCGAACCAGTGTCCCTTGCATTGCAAGGTGGATTTTTAACCACTGGACCACAAAGGAAGCCCCAACAGATTATTATTTTTTTAAAAAAAATGTGATTGGTTCATTTGTTCATGCATTCATTCATTACTCCTTAACATAGCAGCCAGAGAGATACTTTTAGACTCTGAGCTGGATCATATCACTGCTCACAGTCCTCTGGTGATTCTCCATTTTAACTAGATTAAGAGCCGAGTTCGTAGAATTGCCTGCAAGGCTCTACTTAGTTTGCCCAACTCTTCAGACTGTATCTTCTCCTACTTGCTCCCTTCCTGGACTAGTTGATACTTCTTAAACAATGCCAGACATACTCACCCTGCTTGGCAGCACACTTCCCTCAGAAATCCACATGGCTTGTTCTCTTATCTCCTTCAGGGGTTAACTCAAATGTCACCTTCTCTTTGAAGCATTCCTTGGCTACTTTATTTATGGTTGCAACCGTGGCTCCATCCACGTGGGATGCCCTGGCTCTTTGTGCATCTTTTCTCTGTAGCATTTCTCACTTATTGTGTAATTTAATTCTCTATTTTGTTTCTCGCCTTCATTAGAATGTGAACTCCATGAGGGCAGGACTTTGTCTGCTTTGGTTTCTGCTGTACTCTCTGCATCTAGAACATGCCTGATACTCAGGAGGCATTCAGTAAATATTTGTTGAATGAATAAATTCAACGAACAGCACCTACAACTAACAGGCAGTGTGCTGGGTTAATTATTTGGTAGAAGTAGTGACGAAGTGTAGTGTAGTGGGACCACGTGGGAGGAGCTAACCTGGTCTGTGGGATTCTTGAGGGAGGTTTCCTTGGAGAACTGACCATTGAGCTGGATTTATTTATTTATTTATTTTTTGAGCTGGATTTAGAAGAATGAATAGGAGGAGGGCAGGTGAAGAAGTATAGGCAGTCTTCAGATCAAGTTATAAGTTTGGAGGAATGCAACTTATCTTTCTTGGAGTAATTCGAGCTTTGGTCCTCCTTGGGGTAGGATAAAATTTCAGAAACCAGAAACTAGGAGTTGTACTTCATTCTGTACCTTCAAAGCTGTGAGCATAGATTTTAGTAGCAAAGTTGTATATATATATTAGTATATGTATTAGTCTTGGTATTACTGAAACCATTCTGAGGGGGTTAGGGATTACTACAGATTTAGTGGCTTCAAACAACATGTCACTATAAACCTTCTCAACATCAGCATTATTAATATTGACATTTGGGGAGGTATAATACTTTGTTGAGGGTACTGTCCTGGGCATTGTGTGATGTTTAGCAGCATACTTGGCATCTACCTACTAGATGCTGATAGCACCCACCCCCAGTGTGACAACCAGAAATGTCCCTAGATCTTTGCTCTGAGGAGCAAAATTGCCTTCCAGTTGAGAACCACCACATTAGAACCACTGCATTACAGTTGGTGAGAGTCCAGGGATTTCTATCTTCAGTAACTACAAGTGATTGAGGGAGAGAGATTTATACCTTAATAGAGTAACCACATTTCTGAATCTAGAATTGAATCAGAGACTTCCTTAAACATGATATTCACATAGCTAACTGTATTGAATGTAGAATTAAAGTGTTTTCAAAACAGTTTGGACCCTGGAGATTGGAGAAGGGTTCATACAAGATTAAATATTTGAGTTGGACTTAGAAGAAAGTTTGTATGGGAAGATAAGGGCACGTCTCACACAAAGGAAGTATCGTTACCGAAGGCAGGACTGTGTTCAGAATAGTCCTGGGAGTTGCATGCTAGGAAGAAAGTGCAGATGAATGAAACTGGGTTGTAAAGAGCCTTAAATGTTGTATGTGAAGGTAAAGGGGTTTAGGATGTTTTCCTGCCCTATATATTAATATTTTCATTTCTATTGTTGCATAACAAATTACCACAAACTTAGCAGCTTAAAACAACACAAATTTATTGTCTCTCAGTGTGTCAGGAGTCATGGCTTCAGCTGGGTTTCCTCATTTTTCCTTTTCCTTTTTCTCTTTTTTTTTCTTTTTTTTGGCCATACCGGGCAGTTGTGAGATTTCAGTTCCCTGATGAGGAATTGAACCTGGGTCCCCAGCAGTAGAATCATGGAGTCCTAACCTGTGGACCACCAGGGAGTTCCCTCAGCTGGGGTTTCTGCTGAGAATCTCAAAGGGATGAAATTAACTTGTCAGTGAATTCCAGCATAAGGTCCCCATTTCCTTGTTACCCTTGGCTGGGAGCACTCTCAGCTCCTAGAGGCTGCTCTCAGATTCTTGCCTTGCCTATTTCCATAACGTGGCTGTTTGCTTTTTCAGTGCTGGCAGGGAAATCTCCAAATTCAAATCTCTGTCCTAAGTTGCTTAGTGTGAAGTCTTAGCTAACAGAAAGTACTCAAGGGAATGACTCTTCCATCACCTATGTGGTACTTTGTTGTCTGGAAGCAAGTCAGGTTCCACCCAGACTCAAGGGGAGGGAATAACACAAAGGCCTGGATATCAAGAGAAGAATTTCTGGAGCCATCTTAAAATTGTGACTGCCAGGTGCAGTTTCAGCTCCATGAAAGCAGTGGTCAAGTATTTTCAAATTTTTTGCTCAGCGTTGTATTTCTGATGCCTGGCATATAGTAAGTGCTTAATAAATATTTGTTGAGTGCATGACATCAATGAATGAATATTTGGTAGTGGTTGAATGTTACTTATGGTTTCAGCTCTTATATTGGTAATTTCGTATTGAGAAGCAGTCTAGTTTCTTTGGCGTTATTCATTTCTTTTGGTAAAATTGTAAATAATTTTTACCTGGAATCTTTTTTGTCTTAAATCTGGAATTGTAAAACCTAAAATTGTTTGTTTATTATCACAAGTGTCAATCTAATCTCTTATCTCAGAGAGACAACACTCATTGGAAAAATAATTTAGGGCTACATTGCACCAAACTAGCAGATTTCTTGTAACAGCCAGAAACGTTGGCAGCTTTGGAGTTTTGGAGGTGCTGGGTGGGTAGGTTGTCTGAAGTTTCACAGCTATTGCTAATAACAATAATTTCAAATAACTAATAAACAGATTTCAAAAACACTTTGAAAATACTGATTGTTTTATAATAGCTTTATTATAATAGAAATTTTTGTCTAACTTGTGCTTAGAACTTCATGTATAGATTGGTATTATTATTAATTACGGTTGTTCTTCATACTTGTCATAGGAAACATTTTGAGCAAAATTTAGATCTTGAATTACCCGTTGATAAAGGACCATTTTATCTTCAGACAATCAGATATTTCTGACACCAGAGTCTGTGTTCAAATGAGGTGTTGAGAATCTCAATATGTGCCAGTTGGTCCTAGAAGCTATAAAGTAAGCATGGCTTACGTCTTCCAGGGCTATCTGTTTTAGTGATTACATTCAAAGGTAAAATATTTTTTTCTCTGAAGACATACAGGTGCAGTATATTATAGGCTAGAATGGAAAATATGAATGAACTTTAAAAATAAATTTCTTACAGCATGTTGCTTTAGGTGGCTCCCTCTAGGTTCTCTCTTACCTTGATTTATGGTTACTCTCCTCTGCCCTTCAGGTGTATCCGTGGACAAGTTTGAGAGGCACAGTACTGTACCAGGCTCCTTTTACCTGGATCTTGGCAGATGGTAAGGTTCAGAGACATTTCAGGTGGATGTTAGTGGTACAAGGAAAGGAAAATCCAGGGTCAGGGTCCCTTCGTCCACAGGAGATACTTGATAGGAGAGGAGACCTGGTGTCCTGGTAGGTTGGTGAGGGTCTCACTGTTCCCACATGACCTCAGGCACTCATGGTGGGGGTGGTATCAGAGTAGCTGGGATGACTGACAGCTGAGCCTCTCTGCATTTGGTCTTTTATCCTGAACCTCTTCTTGTGATTGACATGGTCCAAAGAAGGCTGCAGTGGAAACTGCAGAGTCTCCTAAGACCGAGATTCAGAAATCCCCCATTAACTACATTCTATTGGTCAAAGCAAATGATGAGTGAGCCCATTGACAGAAGGAGCTAAAAAGACTCAAAAATCTACTATGTGACCTTGGGCAAGTTGCTTAATGCCTTTACGCCTTAATTTTTTTTTATAATCTATGAAATGAGGATAATATTAATACTTACCTCCTGGGGTGGTAGTAAGGATGAACTATGCGATTACTTGAAAAGCACAAGTGAGAGTGAGAAGCTCAGTAATTGTCACCTATTACTGTTCTCCTTATGTATTTGCCTAATAAAAGCCTTAAATCCCACCTTCTTCTTTCCTGAAGCCTTCTGTAACCTTCTTGTCTCTTGGAAAACATACTGTCTTGGTGTCTTATATGCTGGTTAGCGTATTGCCTTATGTTACTGTTTTGTGTGTGCGCAACATGGCTCATCTGCTGAAGCTTGCAAGCCTCTGGAGGGTGCAGGGCAGTGTTCATATGGTTTTTTGTATGAGTCCCAGTGCCTAGTTCCCAGTGATGTTTAGTGAATGAATACCATGTTATTCAGAAGAAGATACAAGCATTTCTTTTCTGTTGTTGTAATTTAGTAAGTACTTTTAGTCAAAGTGTAAATATAAAAATGTGAAGGGAAAAATTAAACTCTCCAGTTGTCAGGTCTCACTGTTTACTGTTTAATTAAATTAGGCATATTCACATGGGGAAGATTTTAATCTCCTGAGGGGGGGAAAGGCTCAACTTTGTTCTTCTAAAAAAAGTAAGTGAAGATTTAATTTAGATTTAAATCGGAGAGAGTTGGAAAAAGATTTAAAATCAATACAGTACATTTGTTTTAATGGTCATTTCACTTATTTTAGAATTTCAGGACTTATGAATTCTGAACTTTAACAAGATGAAAGAATTTTGAAATCTTAGTAAAAAACAGGGTCTGTCAGTTTTTATAAATGGAAAACTTGGTACCTAATAAAAAGCCTTTGTTTTTCTAACTTGTGATCATTTCTGGTTGTGGAAAATATATGTGAGTGCCTCTATACCATTCCTAAGGCATCTTGTGCAGGAATTAGATTCAGCTTGCCTGATGCTAATAGCATGAAGTCGGGGTACAGTGTGGAAAGGTAAAAAAAAAAATCTCGCATCTGCTGTTACATGTTGTTAACTCCCTCAGCAGACGTTAAATCATTTCAAGTACAATAATAGTGTGGGAGGTAAATTAACTAACCATTAACAATCTTATAAATACACAATTAACATGCCAACATTTATATGACACATTGATGGGGCAGCAGTAATTTTTGATTGGGAGTTTGCAGACCTTCGAGAAGCCTCAGGCTGTTGCTCATTCAGACAAGTTTTCACAGATTGCAGGTGAGGGGATTGTGAAGTCTGTCTGGTAGAGGGAAGTGAATGTGCGGTGTTTTGAAAGTTCAGGAACAGGAATTTCCCTTCAACCGTTGGCTGGATGTGAGCATTTTAAGTCACATTGCTATCTCAGGTCCTTAGGCAGTGAAGAAGTATAAGGGGGACTCATTTGCTTCTGCTGGGGCTATTTAAAGAGACAGAGAATATTTTATTTGTGGATTTTATAGCTGAAGTTGCTTGAATTTCTGGGGATTTTCTAAAAGATACTCACACCTAACTGGGGATTTAAAGTAGAACCCTTCTCTGTGGTTTCAGGTCAACAAGTAGATGATCTCTGGAGTTCATTTCATGTGTAAAATGTTAAGATTTTTAGTTTCAAACGGTCATTACCTGTGCTCCATACAAATCATGGTTGCATTACTGGAGGGAGGGCTAAGGGTCTAGTCTACTGCATAACACATTTACTGTCTTACATCTTTCATGAGGACCCATGAGAGAAATTTCTCTCAGGCCCTGAACTCAACAATAGGATTTTTAAAAATCACGTTTATTGTAGCTGTTGTAGTTTTTGTTCCTCTTTGTTTTGAGAGGCTACAGGGTGGTTTAAATCCCAAGCTCTTGGATTTGATTCTCGGTTCTGATTTTTTGGTTTTGATTCTTAGTTCTTTGGTGATTAGGTTATTTCATGTGGTGATTAGGTTATTTCATGTAGCATAACATCCTCAGAATTCCCCTGTGTTTTAACATGTCTTAGAATATTTAAGGCTGAGTAACTGTCCATTGTATGTATGTACCACATTTTGTTCATCCATTCTCTGCCATGTGTTTTAAATTACTGTGTAGTATTCTGTTGTATGTATGTGTCATGGCATATGCACCGTTAAAGGATGTTTAGGTTACTTTCAGATTTTCAGTATTACAGTCCTGAGATAAATATTTTTGCAGTTGCTTCCTTAGAGCAAAACCTAGAAGCGGTGTTGTCCAAAGGGTACTCCTGTTTTACACTTTGATAGATACTACCAGACTACCGTTTTCAGTTCAGTTCAGTTGCTCAGTCGTGTCCGACTCTTTGCGACCTCATGAATCGCAGCACGCCAGGCCTCCCTGTCCATCACCATCTCCCGGAGTTCACTCAGACTCACGTCCATCGAGTCAGTGATGCCATCCAGCCATCTCCTCCTCTGTCGTCCCCTTCTCCTCCTGCCCTAATCCCTCCCAGCATCAGAGTCTTTTCCAATGAGTCAACTCTTCGCATGAGGTGGCTAAAGTACTGGAGTTTCAGCTTTAGCATCACTGCTTCCAAAGAAAACCCAGGGCTAATCTCCTTCAGAATGGACTGGTTGGATCCCCTTGCAGTCCAGGGGACTCTCAAGAGTCTTCTCCAACACCACAGTTCAAAAGCATCAATTCTTCGGCGCTCAGCTTTCTTCACAGTCCAACTCTTACATCCATACATGACCACTGGAAAAACCATAGCCTTGACTAGACGGACCTTTGTTGGCAAAGTAATGTCTCTGCTTTTCAATATGCTATCTAGGTTGGTCATAACTTTCCTTCCAAGGAATAAGTGTCTTTTAATTTCATGGCTGCAGTCACCATCTGCAGTGATTTTGGAGCCCCCCAAAATAAAGTCTGACACTGTTTCCACTGTTTCCCCATCTATTTCCCATGAAGTGATGGGACCAGATGCCATGATCTTCGTTTTCTGAATGTTGAGCTTTAAGCCAACTTTTTCAGTCTCCACTTTCACTTTCATCAAGAGGCTTTTTAGTTCCTCTTCACTTTCTGCCATATAGATACTACCAAACTACCCCTTTAAAAGCCTCAATTTTCATTCCTTCTGATAGTACATGAAAATGCCCATTTCTCTGAACTCCTGCCAACATTTTTTTTTTAATTAATTTACTTTTTATTTTTGGCTGTACTGGATCTTCACTGCTTTTCTCTAGTTGCAGCAAATCCAGAGGCTGCTCTTGATTGCAGTGCACGAGCTTCTTGTTGCAGTGCCTTCTCGTTGCGGAGCGTGGGCTCTAGGCGCACGGGCTTCAGTAGCAGCTGTTGCAGCATGTGGGTTTAGCAGGTGCCACGGAGGGGTTCTAGGGTGCGTGGGCTTTAGTAATTGTGCTCATGGGCCCTAAAGCTTCAGTAGGCATCACTTGTGGGCTCTAGTACACAGGCTTAGTTGTCCCACAGCATGTGGCATCTTCCCAGACCAGGGATTGAACCTGTGTCCCCTGTGTTGGCAGGCGATTCCTGTCCATTGTACCACCAGGAAGTCCCAACATTTGGTTTTAAAGATCTTTGATCTCTGCACAACTGATCCAAGAAAAGAACTTGCTTTTCTGGAATACCTTTGTCGTAGAATTCAAATCGACCTTCAAATGATAATTTGCCACTCTTCAAATGATTTAAAACATATTCTTTTGGTTCTGGAAAGTATTTTTGGAATAATTTGATAGTGTCCCAAGGTGACAGTTTTGAAGGTACATTGTAGAGACATTCTCATGCCTGTATTAATTTTGTTTTAAAGCAGTTCTTTCTTTATAATCATACACATGACATGCTCATATATAATTTATCTCTGAAACAAAATTATGTAGTCCTTGAAAGTCAGACAGCAACATTTATTGAATTCCTGCTGTGTGTAAACTGCTTTGTTGCCAGAAAGGCTATGGTTTTATGGCCCCTGACCTTGTGGAACTTTCAGTCTAAATCCTCAAGTACGTGTCATAGGTGGTGGAAAGCATGCTTTTCGGGATAGTCCTGTCAGAGTTCCCTGTCAGAACTGGCACTGAATAAATATTGTTGAATGATACATATAGATTCCTCATTGTAGAAAGTCATAGTGTATACTAATAGAGAAGATATCTGTTTATGTTACGGTGTTTTGGGGGCCTCTGTTCTGTTAGGATAGTTAGGGAGTTGGTATGTGCCTTCAGAAGTGTTTGCCCACAACTCTTCTCCAGAAGAGGTGATGGAACAGATTCATCTTCCTGAAAAAGGTCCTATTGAAGATACTCCAGTGTACTTTTGCTGCTTTGCGCTTGGGCTTTTTGATGCCAGTACACGCATGCATGCTCAGTCGTGTCTGACTCTTTGTGACCCCATGGACTGTGGGCCTCCAGGCTCTAGGCAAGAATACTGGAATAGGTTGCCATTTCCTACTCTGGGGGATCTTCTCAACCCAGGGGTTGAACCTAAGTCTCCTGTGACTCGTGAATCAGCAGGATTCTTTACCACTGGGCCACCTGGGAAGCCCTTTTGGCGTCAGAATACCTATTAAATTTGTGGCTTCTCACTGAAGCCCTTTGTTTTTACAGGGGCGAACTAGTCAATATGAAGTTAAAAACACCTGCCCCCGTGCTGGTGCCTTGTGGCCTTACTTTCATGAGGAAGATGCTTATCATGATTGCTACAAAGATGAAGTGTTGTTGATCTGTGATTCTGTGGTTCTATTAACAAACAAATACTGTCATAACTGATTCTATGGTTATATACATCTCTTTGTTGTTACATAAGGAGTTCTTATTTTTACAAGTGAAACTTAAATGCTCCCCTTTATTTCTGTAATTTTTTCTGATTATTACACTTAAGGTCGTGGGCTGACATTAATGTTTCTGAGACACTTAGTCTCAGACACTTAGAAGAATCCCATGATATTAGGAGATATACTAGGTCTATATTAGAGTATAAACTTTTTGACTCAGCCTTACCTTATCTTTGCATTTTCCGTTAGCTTCTGTGTAAAATAAGTACTTAGTGCATATTTAAGGGAAAAAATGAAGATGAATATATTTCACTTGATTAGAGATGCTCCTTAGTTAAACTTCCTCTCAGTGTCTTCAAGATCCACCAAGTGATGTTAATAGAATGATATGTTGCCAGATAGAAAATGTTAAAATTTCAGTTAGCTGAAGTAATTTATTAACTAGATTTCCCACGTTCCATTTCTAGAAGAAACAAATGACAAAATCATGGTGTTCTAGGTCCTTCTAAGAATATATATCTGCCAGGACTGTTCCGAGAATGGATTCAGTCTGGCTTTCACATTCCTTGCACTTCCTAACTGGTTTAGAGGAGCAGAAAGGTGACTCCAATGACCTTCAGAGTCCTGTTACAAAGGAGACACACTTATTTTACCTGCTGTGTGCTTACGAGAAAAAGATAAATTGTTGACATATTTTAGTTCATGTTCAACAAGAATTGAACATTGAAATTGGTAATGATACTTTTATCATCATCATTATTAAGAGCAGCTAATTTTTAGTTATGTACCAGTTATTCTTTTAAGCATTTTACCCACATAATCTTCTGTATATCCTTTCATCCCCACATCATCTCCATTTTATAAATTAAGGAAAACAGGCTCAGTGAGGTTAAAGTTACTTTGACCAGGCTCACGTGGCTAACAAGTGATAGGGCCAGGAGCTGAACCCAGTTCTGCCGTAAGCCCTTAGGTTCCTAACTACTATCCTATAATGTCTTCCTTGCTGAGTGTTCCCGTTTAACTCAGGAGGTACCGTTTTGTTCCCAGAATAAACATCATTACAGTTTTAACAGGATTCAGGAAGCGGTTCTTAGAATTAGGTTTCTAAAATAAGAAATTAATCTGGTAGCAGACAAGTTTGATTAATAAGTTTTATTTTAAAAGCACAATACTATCTTGAATCAGAAGGAAGGAAAATGTATGTATTGAACAAAATTAGTTTGATGGTACGTTTTTGTAAAATTCCCGGTGACTCAGAAAGCATGTCTGTGCCCTTTCAGACATTTCACAACTATGACAGGAGAGGGGAATATAAACCGAAGAAATACAGTTTCGTACTTTAGCACATCATTTGAGGAAAACACAGCTTGTTCCCCCATGACCTTATAAAGTAATGAGAAAACTACATGGGAATGAAGGGAGAAAGAAAGGAAAATTTATTGTTTTAACAGTAGTTATGTGCTTTGAGTGAGCTGACTAAGGAGTTACTGTTATTTGTTTTGTAAAAGAGCAAGCCATCTTCTCTGATACCATGGAGATCTCATTGACTAGAGCAGTAGCCCCTAGTGCTTATAAGGATTTCCTTTCAGCTTAGACTTAATCCTTTTAAGCTCCTAGCTACAGGGATAAATGTTGGTTTTCAAGGTAGCATTTTTACCACATTGAATTTGTTTGAAAAATGATTCAGTCATTCTCTGCCTTATTCTTAAATGTTGCTGTGTGCATCATGTTTCTAGGTAGTTGAGCCCGTGAAACAATATGAAGAGGAGAAAATAGCCTTTTAAGGAAATTGGCCCACAGAAAGGATGGCCTTCTTGGACAATCCAACTATCATTCTAGCTCATATTCGACAGTCACATGTGACCAGTGATGACACAGGAATGTGTGAGATGGTTCTCATTGATCATGATGTTGACCTAGAGAAGATTCATCCTCCTTCAATGCCTGGAGACAGTGGGTCAGAAATTCAGGGAAGCAATGGTGAGACTCAGGGCTATGTGTACGCCCAGTCGGTCGATATTACCTCAAGTTGGGACTTTGGTATTAGAAGACGCTCAAATACAGGTAATCATTGCCTTTTAGTCCTGTCTTCTGAGCTTTAAATCAGTAAACAGTCTTATATAGTAATTCATAATGTTGGAATAGGTTTAATGGGAAAAGTTACTCTGTATTGATAGGAACATGAGTGTATTACACCAATAGTCTAAGGCATCTCTCCATCTCTGCGACTGAATGGTGAGAGTCTCTGGAATGACGCTGTTAGAAGGAAGCAGAGGAGGAGTAGGTGAAAAAGTTGACTATGAGAGGAATGTTGGAGATTCTGTTCTAAACAGTCACCATGTAGACAGGGAAGTGGACTGTCTTGAGGATCCTTACCAGAGCAACACTATCACCAGTAGGCAGGGTTCAGGTTACATGATATGGAGAGCTGGCCAGACGGAGTGCCGCTGCCTGAGACGTTCTCGCCCTGGCGGATTGGAGGGAGACAGCCGACCGTTAAGGCTGCTTTTAGTCGGAATTCCTACTTGGGAGGTGAGATGAGAAAAGGTGCCCCTGTTTTTGATACATTATTTAGTTGATCTCTCTACCCTTTGGTATTCGTGGCCTGAAAATGCTCAGTTTGAGCATATGTATATTTAGTCGTTAGCTTTTAAAAATTCATTCCCCTTTTCCAGCTTATGTTTTTGGGTAGCATTTCAAGGAGTATGTGATGAAGTCCTTTACGTAGATCAACTATTTAGACTATATAATGTAGTTGTTTTAATAATGATGGTATTCTATGAGAGAATTTTTTAATTTAGATAATCAGAAAATATAATCTCCTAATCAGTGGCAGTAACCTGCTAACTCCCAGGGAAAGTAATGTAGGATATATAGTAGAACCCTGAAAATATTTGCATGTCTATTTTCATAGTCCATATCTAAGATGATGTGAGGGAGTACTGCTGGTAGAACAGGATACAGTTTACACTACAAAACATGTTAAGGTTTTGGTTCAGAATTCAGCGTTCTCTGACATCTGTCAATACAAAGAATAATTTGGTCTTGTGATGAAAATAATTAATAGCATTTCCCAGTATCCAAAGGAACTTTAAGCAAAACAGGATTCGAGTGAAGGTTTGAATATAATTTTGAACCATTGATTCGCAGTTGTCTAGTTGAAACTGACTTCCTTGCAAGTTATTGAGATATCTTTTATGACAGGCTGAATGTATTTAGTAGGAGAATGCTGCTAAATTGAGAGCTTTATGATTATAATACTTTGGCTGTACCCTTCAGATTTATTAATTGCAGTTGAATGTATTTTGCTTCTGTGGAATTGGGTTCGATCGAGTGACACTGTCAGAATGTTTTTGCCAGCATAGTTTAATTTCAGCAAGATTAGTTTCTGTGTTTCACTGCCACAATGCTAAGGCAGGCATGTAAGACTTCCTACCTTGAAAGTGGTTGAAAGAAAACTTTATTTTATTTATTTATTTTTATTAGCATTGGGCCAGGATAGGAAGTTGAAGATTAGCAAGAGGAACCTAATTTGAAGAGGTGGCATAAGCTGTGACTTTCTTTTCCATTGTAGTCTCCACGTGCTGGACAGTATTGTGTGCTGGACGGTATTTCTTCAAAAGATCCGGTTAACTGACTTTTGAAAGTTGAGCACCTATCGTAGTATAATCACAAATGCATAATTTTAGGTGATGCTTTTGTTTTTGTTGTTGGAATTTCTTAAGCTAGCACTTAGATGCTAAGAATTAATTAAGATTGTGGGGTATTCAAGTGACCAAGGAATTTACTTTTTAATCCTTTTAGCATATCTTAAAATTTTGTATAAGAAAAATTATTCTTTTTAAGATTTGACTAATGTTACAAAGATACAAATCATTTATTTTACTACCTATAAACTGTTTCAGCCCACTGAAGAAAAGCTATGCTAATTTATATAGCTTTGACATTTTATAATTTTCATGATTTTTAGATAAAGGATTTTATATTTAAAACTTTAATAGTCTAGTCTGAGTTCATTTATCTTTAATTTTTGAAACGGGTAGAGTAATTCATAACAGTAATTTTATTCCTGTAATGTAATATTCACTTCAGTTCATTTGTGCATTAAAATTCCTTTAAGACCGTTATTAATGATTTATATAATGAAATGTCATATTAATCACAGAAGTTTTCACATTTTATTATTCTCTTCCATGTTAATACTATCTTTATGATCTCTATTAATGTTTTATATCCTCTAATTTCAATTATAAATCAAGAATATTTTCATGTTTTTGTTGGTATTTGCTTTTCAGGGGTGCCACCTTTAAAATTTTATGACTTTTTCCCTACATATGCAATATAAAACATCTTTATTCATATAAAGGTAGTTAATTATGTCTTTGTTTATAGTAAACTTACATTGACAAACTTATAGTTATAATATTTCTTTTCAAGCTCAAAGATTAGAACGACTCCGAAAAGAGAGACAAAACCAGATCAAATGCAAAAATATTCAGTGGAAAGAAAGAAATTCTAAGCAATCAGGTAAATCAAAATAATTTTAATTGTTAATTTGAGATTTATATCTTTAGTTTATATTATTATGTAAGAGCTTTTATTTTTAATTCATTCTTTTAAATACCATAGGCTGCTACCTCTTGTGTTTTGAGCTTTGAACTCTTTCATTTGCGTGCCTTGGCCCTCCGAAGCTGTGTGTTCTTTAGGTCTTGTCTTTTTGGCTACTCTTCCTTTATGGGGGACAGGAATTCATGAGTGCAGGGCACATTTTGTAGAAACTGTTGTGCTGGTACCTTGTTTTTAGAGCCAAGGCGTACCTGTGGTTTGGATGGGCCTCGAGATTATAGATTCCACCTGGCAATTGTAACCTAGACTTTCCCTTGCATTAGTGACCCCAGTAACAACCTTTTTTGCTTATATGCTGATTCTTTTCCTTTAGCTTACAAACCATTATGTTGCTGGTATCAGCATTTCCAGAATGTCTTCCTGTGGTATGTATATTAAAAAGCTGACCATTGATGTATTTTCAAAACTTCAAGAAGAGAAGACTTTTTAAAAAATTATAAAATTGAATGCTATTAAAATATTTTCTAATGTTTTATCATGTTTCCTTGACTGTTCTCTTTTTTCTCTCCTTTCAAATAAGTGTCCGCAGTCTATCTTTTAATCTTCTTCATACCTCGCACTTCTACCCTGGAGTATAATATGTGACCAGTCAATTTTTGTTGACTGACTCCTTTGCTACATAATATTTATGAAGCTAATAATATTCATGATTATCACAGTAAGAGCAGCACCTACCTAGTGCTGTGATAAGTACCTTATGTGTATTACTTCCAGTGAATGCTTCTATAAGGTGTAAGTTTCATTGCCGTTGTTAACAAGTGAAAAAGAAGGTCACAGGGACAACTTGCAGAATTTACAAGGCTAGGAAGTGGTAGTGCAGTAGAGTCATGTTTTGTATCTAGCACTGTCTATCTCAAGCCCAGTCTCTTTCTGCTAAACCACATCATATAAAGTGGTTATTGCTTTCTCCTACTATGATTGTAAACCCAGGAGTGTTCATTGGGTATGATTTTCTTAATGATTGCTTGTAAATGATGACTGTGTAGAACCAGAAATCTCATCCACTTCTTTCTCTTTATATCTCACTTCTGTGACTTCCTGTAATTCTCCTTGAATGTCTTTTTAGTTTTGCCCTTGATATTTTTAAAATCTCTCCAGAGTGGCCTTTTCTGTTGATCTAGCTAATACTTCTCTCTGTTGTATTTAGCACGAACTGGGAAATCTTTCTATCATTTATCTTTTCTACTTTCTGCAAAATTTTTGTATATCTTAAGTGTTTTTCCTATTTATTGCTTCTTAATGAGTTCAGAGCCAGTTTAGTAAGCCCGGCTCTCCAGTTACCCTTTGCTTTGCCATCTTTACTTCCATATCTTATGCTATGCTATGCTATGCTAAGTCACTTTAGTTGTGTCCGACTCTGTGTGACCCCATAGACGGCAGCCCACCAGGCTCCCCCGTCCCTGGGATTCTCCAGGCAAGAACACTGGAGTGGGTTGCCATTTCCTTCTCCAATGCAGGAAAGTGAAAAGTAAAAGTGAAGTTGCTCAGTTGTGTCCGACTCTTAGCAGCCCCATGGACTGCAGCCTACCAGGCTCCTCCGTCCATGGGATTTTCCAGGCAAGAGTACTGGAGTGGGGTGCCATTGCCTTCTAACAATCATTACAAAATAAATTAATAGAGGAGTAGAGCATCTCAAATAACAGCATTGACACCTTTCATAATGTGAGAAAAAACTTCTTCAACCTAAATTTTGATGCATTTAATAATCTAATAATTAGAGATACATCTAATAAATTTTAATACATCCATCACCCACTCCTTAAAGTCAAATCCTCTCTACCTTTTGCTCAGTGTTTCACAGAATGTGCTGGAGGCAAATAAACAGTCCCCTATTTGCTTTCATTTTAACCACACTGTCCCATTTCTCTCTCCCTCAGTTTCTTTCCTTCTTATTTCTGTCTCAGAGATTTCAATAATTGACCCTGAGATCTTAATTCTGGAAAGGCTCTTTAAAGTGCCTGCCCACGCTTTGAAATGTTGACCTTGATTCTGACCAGACCAGTAGCCTGCCTGGTGGTTATTCCTCGTCAATGCCTTTGAATTTTCTGTTAAGCTGGGTTCCATTGTTACCACAGACTTACACCCAGGTATCCTGAAATGGTTAGAAAAGTGGAGTCCTCAGTCCACTAAACATCTCCCTGGCAAACGGAGCAGTCATTCTGTTTTCACACATCTCTCAAACTCATACTCTCTTTTGGCAAGAAATGCCATGACCAAATCATTTTTATTTTAATTGGGAATTTTGGCTAAGTTATCATGCATTTACTCACTCTTTTTATGCTAATTACATTTTGTTCAAAATTCTTTCATCTGCTTTTCCTTATCTTTGTTTTACCTCATTCCCCACTAGAAGAATCATCATTGTGAATGTGATGATCTCCCCTGCAGTGTTCTTTTCCCATAATTATTCTGTCTGCGTCCAGTCCGTTCTTTAAGATACTGCCTAAATGCAGGCTTTCCATAGAGGAGTTGGAAAGGATCCTAGAAGCCATTTGGTCTGTACCTCGAAGTTCTTCATGAACATACTGACGCGTGTGCCACAAGACCATGTGATAAACGTAATACCTTATAGTAAGATCCTTTTAGTGTTTCTGTAACTAAAACTGCACGGATAAATTTGAAGCCAATGTCATTAGAAGACAGCGTTGTCAGGAATAATGTCAAATCAAGGACTAGTATTTTTAATTTTATTGTTTTAAAATGGTGTTTTATATTACTTACAAAATTAGTTAATACTCTTACACATTGAGTCATTTAACAAGTATTTCTTCCACAGCTTCTGTGTGCATAGTAATTCACCACTCGGTGCTTCAGGGAATACATAATTCCCGTCCGCAAAAAGTTTGAAGTCTAGTGGAATTCAAGGCTACATGTAAGGTTAAATAATAGCTTAAAATAATAATGTACTTTATATCAGTTACTTATGAATATTCCTGGTTTTCTTTATATGACTTCTGTTATATAGCAACAGTTCCCAGGTGCAGTGGCTATATAAAAGTCAGAAATGCATCCAAAAGTGTTATAATGACATCTGTATGCATTTCTAGGCCCTGTCTGTGGAATTCCTGATTTAGTAGATAGAGGTTGGGGTCCACAAATCTGTATTTTTCAGAAGCTCACTGGGTGAATCTAATGGGTAACCAGCTCTAAGCACCACTGGATTATATGCCACCCACTAAGTTGACTTCATGCAAGTAGAACAAATTAGTTGTTAATATTTCTATATTATTGATGAGAAGATGAGTACAGAGGTGCTGAATAACTTTCCCAAGTTACTTACAAGTGGTAAATGGCAAAGTCAGAATTCTTGCCCTGGGCATTCTGACTGCAGAAACTGTAGTCTGTCTGCTCTGTCCCCTTCTCTCCGATACTGCAGGCAGAAAGGAGCTGCTCCGAGTGCTTTGGGTATTGAAGGGTCTTCGATGTTCCCTTGCACCTTTCCTTCTCTCTCTGTCAGCTGCAGGTAGGGTTCAGGAAAGTTGCCAAAGCTTCTATATTAAAAAAAAAAAAAAAACACCTTCCAGTGGCCAATAACAAAAAGCAAGTGAAGTTAAAGTTGAAGAGCAACGTGAGATCGAATAATTCAGGAAGTACAGCTGTACCTTATGAATGGCTTAGAACCGGGAGGAAGGGCTCTGGGACGTTTCCCAGTCTTATGCTTTTTTTGTGCTCATCTGATCTCTCCTTCCTCCTCCTGTTCTGCTCCCTCTCCCCACAACTACTTTGTCTGCTTGTCTGATCCAGAGTTATTCATTCAACAAGTATTTATTTAGCTCCTACAGTACACAGGAAGAAATAGAGAAAAACAATAGAATGGGAAAGACTAGGGATCTCTTCAAGAAAATTAGAGATACCAAGGGAACATTTCATGAAAAGATGGGCACAATAAAGAACAGAAATGGTATGGACCTAACAGAAACAGAAGATATTAAGAAAAGGTGGCAAGAATACTCAGAAGAACTATGCAAAAAAGATCTTCATGATCCAGATAATCACAATGGCATGATCACTCACCTAGAACCAGGCATCCTGGAATGTGAAGTCTAGTGGGCCTTAGGAAGCATCACTACAAACAAAGCTAGTACAGGTGATGGAATTCCACTTGAACTATTTCAAATCCTAAAAGATGATGCTGTGAAAGTGCTGCACTCAATGTGCCAGCAAATTTGGAAAACTCAGCAGTGGCCATAGGACTGGAAAAGGTCAGTTTTCATTCCAATCCCAAAGAAAGGCAATGCCAAAGAATGCTCAAACTACTACACAATTGCACTCATCTCACATGCTAGCAAAGTAATGCTCAAAATTGTCCAAGCCAGGCTTCAACAGTACGTGAACTGTGAACATCCAGATGTTCAAGCTGGATTTGGAAAAACCAGAGGAACCAGAGATCAAATTGCCAACATCTGCTGGATCGTGAAAAAAGCAAGAGAGTTCCAGAAAAACATCTACTTCTGCTTTATTGACTATGCCAAAGCCTTTAACTGTGTGGATCACCACAAACTGTGGAAAATTCTTAAAGAGATGGGAATATCAGACCACCTGACCTGCCTCCTGAGAAATCTGTATGCAGGTCAGGAAGCATACTGGACCTGTATGGAGGTCCAGTCAGAAGTGGACATGGAACAACAGATTGGTTCCAAATAGGAAAAGGAGTACATCAAGGCTGTATATTGTTACCCTGCTTATTTAACTTATATGCAGAGTACATCATGAGAAATGCTGGGCTGGAGGAAGCACAAGCTGGAATCAACATTGTCAGGAGAAATATCAATAACCTCAGATGTGCAGATGACACCACCCTTATGGCAGAAAGTGAAGAAGAACTAAAAAGTCTCTTGATGAAAGTGAAAGAGAAGAGTGAAAAAGTTGGCTTAAAGCTCAACATTCGGAAAACTAAGATTATGGCATCCCATCCCCTCACTTCATGGCAAATAGATGGAGAAACAGTGGCTGACTTTATTTTTCTGGGCTCCAGAATCACTGCAGATGGTGATTGCAGCCATGAAATTAAAAGACGCTTACTCCTTGGAAGGAAAGTTATGGCAACCCACTCCAGTACTCTTGCCTGGAGAATCCCATGGAGGGAAGAGCCTGGTAGGCTACAGTCCATGGGGTTGCAAAGAGTCGGACACGACTGAGCTACTTCACTTTCTAAATAGCATATTAAAAAGCAGAGACATTACTTTGTCAACAAAGGTCCATCTAGTCAAGGCTTTTCCAGTAGTCATGTATGGATGTGAGAGTTGGAGTATAAAGAAAGCTGAGCGCTGAAGAATTGATGCTTTTGAACTGTAGTGTTGGAGAAGACTCTTGAGAGTCCGTTGGACTGCAAGGAGATCCAACTAGTCCATCCTAAAGGAAATCAGTCCTGGGTGTTCATTGGAAGGACTGATGTTAAAGCTGAAACTCCAATATTTTGGCCACCTGATGCGAAGAGCTGACTGATTTGAAAAGACCCTGATGTTGGGAAAGATTGAGGGCAGGAGGAGAAGGGGACGACAGAGGATTAGATGGTTAGATGGCATAACTGACTCAATGGACATGAGTTTGGATAAACTGTGGGAGTTGGTTATGGACAGGGAAGCCTGGTGTGCTGCAGTTCATGGGGTCGCAGAGTCAGACACGACTGAGCAACTGAACTGAACTGATTCTGGGAAGGATTGAAGGCAGGAGGAGAAGGGGATGACAGAGGATGAGATGGTTGAATGGCATCACCAACTCAATGGACGTGAATTTGAATAGACTCTGGGAGTTGGTGATGGACAGGAAGGCCTGGTGTGCTGCAGTCCATGGGATCGCAAAGAGTTGGACATGACTGAGCAACTGAACAGTTATGCACTGTTATAGGCCTAAAAGGTACAGCAGTAAACAGGAGGCAGAATCTCTCCTCCGATGGAGCTTGTGGGGAGAAAGAGTTAACAGACACCGTATGTGGGATGTCAGAATGGGATAAGTGGCACAGAGAAAAATATTACCTAGCTCAGGGGGATAAGGAGTGCTGCTGCTGCTGCTGCTAAGTCGCTTCAGTCGTGTCCAACTCTGTGCGACCCCATAGATGGCAGCCCACCAGGCCTCACCGTCCCTGGGATTCTCCAGGCAAGAACACTGGAGTGGGTTGCCATTTCCTCCTCCAATGCGTGAAAGTGAAAAGTGAAAGTGAAGTCGCTCCGTCGTGTCCGACTCTTAGCGACCCCATGGACTGCTGCCTACCAGGCTCCTCTGTCCATGGGATTTTCCAAGCAAGAGTACTGGAGTGGGGTACCATTGCCTTCTCCAAGGAGTGCTAGGCAGGGGATTTTGCTGTTTTTTATAGGGTGATCAGGGAAGGCCACATGAGGAAGAGATCTGAAGGAAGTGAGGGAGTGAGCCAGGCAGGTAATGGGAGATGAGTGTTCTAAGATGAGGGATCAGCAAGTACAAAGGTCCTGGGTTGGAAGTGAGACTGATGTACTGGTGGAATAGCAAGGAAGGATACCTGTTAGTTAGAGCACAGTGAGAAGGGGAAGTGGGTTTGGAGAAGCAAGCCATGGGAGACCTGATCACAGATGGTCCTGTAAGGACCTGGGTAAGGTGATTTGATCAGAGTACTGATATGATATGTGACTTAGTTTCTTTTTCCTAGCTTAAATTTCCTTTAAAACAACTATTTATTATAAGAAATTTCAGACACAGAAACAAGAACTTTTTCAAACATATACAAAACTAGAGAGAATGGTGTCATGAACCCCCCATGCCCATCGCCCAGCTTCAGCAGTTTTAGTAGTCTATGTCTTGTCTCATGTCACTTATATGTTCACCTACCCTTTCCTCCCAGATTATTTTTAAGCAAATCCTTGCTGTCATATAAATGCATACTTAAATACTTATATGTTTTTTTATGTGTACTTAAACTGCACTACCACTATTCTCCTAAAAATGAGCAGGAATTCTTTACAGTTATCAAATATTTCCTTGTTTCAAACCCCCCTCCCCTGATTTAGTTTGTTCAGGTCTAGATCTAAGAGCCACACATTACTTTTGGGTAACATGTCTCATTTCCTTTTTAATCTACAGATTTGGATTCTTCTCCAGCTTTTTATTCTGTAGTTTATTTGTTAAAGAAACTGGGTGTTTTGTCCCATAGAATTTTCTGCATTCTGGCTTTTGCTAATCATATCCCCACAATCTCATTTAATATGTTCCTCTGTCCTCTTTATTTCCTATAAACTGGTGGTTGGATCTGGAAAATTACTCAGATTGAAGTTTGGTTTTGGGTAAGAATACTATGTTCATACTGATCTGTATTTTCTATTGCATCATTTTAGGAAACATGGAATGTCTTCTTGGTTCTTTTTATTTGTGATAAGATTGATGGTAGAATCAGGTGTTGTCCATTCATTATTAAATTACTCCCATCAGCCTCTCGTCTGCTGATTTTAGTGGCCATTGATGAGCATCACTAGATTCATTATCATTGCATGCGTGCTCAGTTGTGTCCGACTTTTTGTGACTCTGTGGACTGTAGCCTGCCTGGCTCCTCTTGTCCGTGGGATTCTTCGGGCAAGAATACTGGAGTGTGTTGCCATTTCCTTCTCCAGAAAATCTTCCCAACCCAGAGATCAAACCCAGGTCTCCTGCATTGTGAGGCAGATTCTTTACCTCTGAGCCACTTGGGAAGTCCAGATTCTTTCATTCAGTTCAGTTCATATGCTCAGTCATGTCTAACTCTTTGCAACTCCATGGACTGCAGCACGCCAGCTTCCCTGTCTATCACCAACTCCTGGAGCTTGCTCAAACTCATGTCCATTGAGTCGGTGATGCCATCCAACCATCTCATCCTCTTCTCCTCCTGCCTTCAATCTTTCCCAGCATCAGGGTCTTCTGAAATGAGTCAGTTCTTTGCATCAGGTTGCGAAAGTATTGGAGTTTCAGCTTCAGCATCAGTCCTTCCAGTAAATATTCAGGACTGATCTCCTTTAGGATGGACTGGTTGGATCTCCTTGCTGTCCCAGGGACTCTCAAGAGTCTTCTCCAACACCACAGTTCAAAAGCAAAAATTCTGGCGCTCAGCTTTCTTTAGTTGTGAAATAGTGATTTCTGATTTTATCAGTCTTTCTTCATTTATTAACAAGTTTTATATAAAGAACTTTCCCCTATCTATTATTTGGCCACCCACTATACAGTTCCTACAAGAAAGGTAGGATAAATGCTTGATTCTTCCCCTTTGTTAGTAGTTTTCAGGATGAAGAGTTTATTCCTTAGCGTCCTGTATAGGTGACCAGTGAGGGTTTTTTCCCTTTGTATCATTATCCACTCGTGGGCTTTAAGCATAAATTATATTTTTCTATTCATTGCAGTTATTCTTTTTTATGCTAATACTGTCCTTTTGTATAGTGAGTCCCTTCACATTTGCTTCTAATTTCTTTGACACTGTTCCAGTAATCTTTCATAGCTTCCTTGCTTCCTTGTATAACAAGATGTTGCAGGTTCATCTTGCCCATTTTCTTCCCCACATTTGGAATCAGTCATTTCTCCTGGGAGTCTTGATTCTTTTTAGTGGTAAATGCCATTGAGAGACCACAAGTGAGCTCTAGGGGTGCTCACTGGATTGATTTTTTTTTTAATAGGCCTTTTCATGGAGTAGAGCTCAGAAAAAAATAAAATTTTAGAGAGAGGATACATTGTGAGTTAGTGCTGATAATTCCGATTCAAATTTAGGAATTTCTACTTAATTTTTTTGATTTTATGTTTATGTATCTTTTCTCTTGCCGAAAACCTTGGTTCCAGAATTGAAATACGAATGTAATTAGTAACATTATGATTAGTGAGAACATTTTAAGAATCTTTTTTATCTTTTTAATACATTCCACTAGGAAATACAGTCATGTTGCTCTGTGATAAAGTTACTTAAAATAATTTGTCTCTTTGTAGTTAAACTACCAACTAAATACTACGCTTAGGTTCATGTATTTCATTTTGCTTTATTTTTTGAGGTTGCATTTTCCTTTATTAATTACAGAAAACATTTATGTGGTTCCAAAGTTAAATACATAGAAGAAGAGAAATCTAGCTTCAATCTTTATCTTCTACTCTTTTAGTCATTTTAAAAAAGGTTTTGGCTTTCCTGTCCACTTACAACTATATATAAACATATTCACATTCGTATCCCCTTTTTTAAAATTAAAGATAGCATAATACACCCTATTTTATGCAACACATATTTCAGTTAACAACGTATCCTGAGAATTACTCTGGATATGGAGCAATCTATGGAGATAGGTTTCATGATGTGGATGTATTATAGTTTAGCCACGAAAGCCCTTGTGGAGGGATATTTGATAGTTTTCAGGCTTTTGTCGGAAAAGGCAATGGCACCCCACTCCAGTACTCTTGCCTGGAAACTCCCATGGATGGAGGAGCCTGGTAGGCTGCAGTCCATGGGGTCACTAAGTGTCGGACACGACTGAGCGACTTCACTTTCACTTTTCACTTTCATGCATTGGAGAAGGAAATGGCAACCCACTCCAGTGTTCTTGCCTGGAGAATCCCAGGGATGGGGGAGCCTGGTGGGCTGCCATCTATGGGGTCGCACAGAGTTGGACACAACTGAAGCGACTTAGCAGCAGCAGCAGCAGCAGGCTTTTGCTGTTGTAGATGGCACTGCAGTGAAAAGCCTCCCACATATGAGTTTTGTTTTATTGCTAGTATCCCTAGGATCAGATCCTGAAAGTGATATTGCTGGGTCAAGAGGTAAATATATGGTTTTCTTGGACATTCCCACATTCCCCCTTAGTTGAGAATTTACTCTTTTGCATTCCCTCTAGTAATAGTGTCTATTTCCTCATAGCCTTAACATTTTTGATTTTTGCCAATCTGATAGAAGTGCAGTGGTATCAGTGTGTAGTTTTAATTTGCGTATCTCTTATTGTGAATGTGGTTGCACATCTTTCCATTTGGTTAAGAGTTATTCGAGTTTCTTCTTCTGTGAATATTGTATATTTTTCTATAGGGTTGTTGATCAATGTCTTCTCTACTTTGAGACTCTTTATATAATTAGGAAGTTTTTATTTTTATAGCATCAGATTTATCCATTTTCTTATTCTGAAGTTTATAACTCATATTTAAAAAAAAACTCATTGGCTGGCTCTGGGTTGGGTCGGGGAGGAAAATGTGGAAACAAGACCAGTTTGAAGATGGTGGTAATAATCCAGCTTCCATAGCCATAGGTGGTTCTGGATATCTTCTAAAGTTTCTCTTGATGGATAAAGTGTGAAAGAGAAAAGTGGAATGACACTTAAGTTTTTTGCCTGGCAGAACAGAGTTGACATTAACTGAGAAGATGATTGTGGAAGGGGCAGGTTAGTGGAAAGATCAAGAGGTTGGTTATATAAGGACATGAAAAGTTTGAGATGCCATCAGGCAACCAGGTAGAGGAGTGAAATAGAAAGTTGAATATGCAAGTCTGTAATTTTAGTGAGTATTTAGGAATAATCATTTAGAAGTTATCAGCATACAAGGGTATTTATTTATTTAAGTTTTCCCTATTTATTTATTTTTTTATTGAGGTATGCTTACATACATTGAAATGTACAAGTGTTAAATGTTTGATGACTTTTGCCAACATACACACCCGGGTAACTAACATTCCAGTCAAGTATGTAGCATTTCTGTAACCCAGAAAGTTCCCTCGCGCTTTCTAGTTAATCCACTGCCCAAAGGCAATTACTATTCCGATTTATATCACCACAATTTAGTTTTTACTTTTGTAAAATGGTGTTTCTTCAATTTCAGTCTGAATTTGGCAATAAGGAGTTCATGATCCAAGCCACAGTCAGCTCCTGGTCTTGTTTTTGCTGACTGTATAGAGCTTCTCCATCTGTTTTTGCTGACTGTATAGAGCTGCAAAGAATATAATCAATCTGATTTCAGTGTCGACCATCTGGTGATGTCCATGTGTAGAGTCTTCTCCTGTGTTGTTGGAAGAGGGTGTTTGCTATGACCAGTGCATTCTCTTGGCAGAACTCTATTAGCCTTTGCCCTGCTTCATTCTGTACTCCAAGGCCAAATTTGCCTGTTACTCCAGGTATTTCTTGACTTCCTACTTTTGCATTCCAGTCCCCTATAATGAACATCTTTTTTGGGTGTTAGCTCGAGAAGGTCTTGTAGGTATTCATAAAACAGTTCAACTTCAGCTTCTTCAGCGTTACTGGTCGGGACATAGGCTTGGATTACCATGATATTGAACATGGAACAACAGACTGGTTCCAAATAGGAAAAGGAGTACGTCGAGACTGTATATTGTCACCCTGCTCATTTAACTTACATGCAGAGTACATCATGAGAAATGCTGGGCTGGATGAAGCACAAGCTGGAATCAACATTGTCGGGAGAAATGTCAATAACCTCAGATGTGCAGATGACACCACCCTTATGGCAGAAAGTGAAGAAGAACTAAAGAGCCTCTTGATGAAAGCGAAAGAGCAGAGTGAAAAAGTTGGCTTAAAGCTCAGCATTCAGAAAACGAAGATCATGGCATCTGGTCCCATCACTTCATGGCAAATAGATGGGGCAACAGTGGAAACAGTGGCTGACTTTATTTTTCTGGACTCCAAAATCACTGCAGATGGTGATTTCAGCCATGAAATTGAAAGATGCTTACTGCTTGGAAGGAAAGTTATGACCAGCCTAGACAACATATTAAAAAGCAAAAACATTACTTTGTCAACAAAGGTCCGTCTAGTCAAAGCTATGGTTTTTCCAATGGTCACGTATGGATGTGAGAATTGGACTGTAAAGAAAGCTGAGTGCCGAAGAATTGATGCTTTTGAACTGTGGCGTTGGAGAAGACTCTTGAGAGTCTCTTGGATTGTGAAGAGATCCAACCAGTCCATCTTAAGGGAGATCAGTCCTGGGTGTTCATTGGAAGGACTGATGTTGAAGCTGAAATTCCAATACTTTGGCTACCTGATGCGAAGAGCTGATCTCATTTGAAAAGATCCTGATGCTGGGAAAGATTGAGGGCAGGAGGAGAAGGGGACGACAGAGGATGAGATGGTTGGATGGCATCACCGACTTGATGGACATGGGTTTGGGTGGACTCGAGGAGTTGGTGATGGACAGGGAGGCCTGGCGTGCTGCGGTTCACAGGGTCGCAAAGAGTTGGACACAACTGAGTGACTGAATCGAACTGAAAATGGTGTTTACCTACGTATTTTATCTTTTTGGCTATGCTGCACCGCTTGTGGGATCTTCATACTACAGCCAGGGATCAAACCTGGGCCTCTGGCAGTGAAATCCAGGAATCACTAATCCAGATTCTGGAATATATAAGTACATTAATCAACAGGTTAATATCTATTAATTATACATTAATAGCAATAGATTAAAATACACATTTAAGAACATTTTAGATTGCTACTAAAGTGGTATTTTAAATATTGGAAGTGCTGTTCTACCTGTAATCAATCAACAAGTTTATTGCTGTACTTTGGAAAGGAATGATCCTTTATCAAGCACCTATTTCTTCTTGTTCAGTCACTAAGTCATGTCTGATTCTTTGCAACCCCATGAACTGCATCACACCAGGCTTCCCTGTCCTTCACTGTCTCCCGTAGTTTGCTCAAACTCATATCTATTGAGTTGGTGCAGCCATCCAACTGTCTCATCCTCTGTCGCCCTCTTCTCCTGCCCTCAGTCTTTCCCAGCACTAACGTCTTAGCATCAGGTGGACAAAGTATTGGAAAAAGCAAAAACAAAAAACCTACTGGGTGCTAGGAACAATGCCAGGTGTCTTCTTATCTTGTCCCCACAGTGATCCTAAGAGATAAGTTACCAATAACTCCAGAAGAAACTGTGAGTTTATCAAAGTTGTGACTTATCAAAGTCACTGTACTGTTATCAGTAGAGTTAAGTGTGAAGTGATAACGTATTAACTCTTCCATTCTCTGACTAATTCCCAGTTGGACTTCTCTCCTCAACCTATGACACTTTCCCCCTTCCTCCTTTGGTTCCTACATCATGGAGAAAAGGATCTAATTGTTTTTTAAAAGGTGGCATTTCTGGAGAAGGAAATGGAAATCCACTTCAGTATTCTTGCCTGGAAAATCCAATGGATGGAGGAACACAGTGGGCTACAGTCCATGGGGTCACAAGAGTTGGACACAACTTAGCGACTAAACGACCACCACCACCTAACTCCTTACCACAGACTGAACACATGCGTAATTTCCATGCTCAGGTATTTAGTCAGCACAGTGCTTGGTGAGATCCTAGTTTGGTAATCGCAATTACAGATAGTTGATCTGGATGTTTCAGTCTTAGGACTGTATCATACAGGTGTTATCCTTGTACAGGTCTGTGTTTAGTTACATAACTTCCTCGTCCATTCTGCCCTGGCCTTTGGGAGGTCCATCTGCTTTCTCCCTTTCCCTTTCCATTGTTCTGCTGACCCGGGAGGCTGGATTTGGAGGTTCACTCTCTGGACATACCAGATTGTATGCATGCATATCATAATCATAGTAGCCTTCTTGTTGATTCAGGTCACTAAATGCATGAGGTTTTCAGAAATGTATGCTACTATTAACAAAATAAATAAATAATTTTCTGGGCCCAAGAAGCTAGCATACTATTCATTCACACACAAAAAATACGTCACTTTGCTATCTAATCCACATTCTGAATTTGTAAGTACATGTAATCAACAGATTAATATCTGTCAATTATACATTCATAGCAACAGGTCCTTTTCTCCTTGTTTGCCATATAAATCTATAGGGACTCATCTGATAAAGTTGTCCCACTAATTTGTTGAAAATAACTTGTTACCTTTTTAAAAAGTTCTAAGTGACTATTTCAGAATTATGTTTAATCTCAGTTCAGGTTGGTTGTGCTCAAGAATGGAATGAATTGAATTTAGTTATTGCATATTTTAAGATTGATTCATTTGAAACTTTAAGTATGGAAAATTTCGAACATCACAAAAATAAAAAGTACAATGAACCCCCATGTACTTATCATCCAGCTATCACCTTAAATGACATTCAGATTAATATAGAGAATTAAATGATCTTTGAGAGGGTATGGAACTAACTTGTCTTGGTTCACTAATGAGTAAGTGCTGAAGATTTTGATTTAATAACTTAATCTGAATTCCTTCAATCATTATTTTATTCATTGATTCATGCAATGAAATTTATTGAAGGTCTACTGTGTTCATTAGTGCCTAATGGCTAAGAGCCTTGGTGGGGTGCAAATCTTAGCCCTGCTCCTTACAGGCTGTGTGACCAGGGGCTAATCAAACTATTCTATGCTTCAGTTTCCACACTGACACAATTGAGATAATGCTAGTGTCTACCTCAAAAGTTTGTTATGAGGTTTAGATGAGATAAACTGGCTTCCTCAATGTATGTTAATTACTGTTATTATAAATACTCTTCCTCCTTTTCCTTTTCCACTTCTTCATCTTTGTCATCCAGATTATGTGCTAGGTACACATTGGGAACCATGAGAGGGTTAAGTTGTGAACCGTGTCCTTGAAAAACCAGAACTTCAAAATTAGAGGGAGGAGAGTCCTTTAGGATTATCTGGTTTGACAAGTCCAGAGAGGTTAGTGAATAGTCCAGAATCACACATCTGTTAGTGGCAAAGCCAGGCCAAAGCTTAGATCTCGCAGCTGTGAAATGCTCTTCTTATAGGATAGCCCTTCTGTTGATTTATCTTACCTCTGCCCCTTTCCTTAAACCCTCGTCTTTCTAAATTGACAAACATGACCTAGATGTATATTTCAGTGTTCTGCTGGTTCAGTGCACAGACATAACAGTATATGTTAGGCCTGTTGCACATATCAGACCTGAACATGTCCTTGGATACTCCCTGCTTAAGGTTCCAAGGAAGACTTTAGGGAAGGTAGACACAGGTCGTCTCTCTCTGTTGTAATCACAAAGATGTTTTTATCTTCCTCTTGTATCACAGCCCAGGAGTTAAAGTCACTGTTTGAAAAAAAGTCCCTCAAAGAGAAACCTCCAAATTCTGGGAAGCAGTCTATATTATCTGTACGCCTGGAGCAGTGCCCCCTGCAGCTGAATAATCCCTTTAACGAGTACTCCAAATTTGATGGCAAGGTAAGTAAACTGTAATGCATCCCTTCAGGTAATGCCTCGACTGAATGGAGTTACTGTTGGTATTGTCATTCTTATTTTTATCAGATTTACATTTAAGTAGGTTTCAAAAGGGAGTCAGAATAAACAAAGGATGTCTCTCACATTTTCAAAGACTGAGGGTGTGAAAAGGTCTGGATTTGGGCTTAACTGTTGTTTCCACAGTGATGTGTTTGGGAAGATGAAAACAGAAACAGTCCTGAGATAGGAATGTGTGTGTTCCTGTTTCTATGTCCTGAGGTTTAGGTTAGTCAGGTTGTGATTAATTAAGGTCTAACTGTGGGGAAAGCCTTGAAAATGGTTCTGGGAGGCAGTTTGCATTGTCTTGTATGAGTCTTGATTATAACTCCACAAATTGTGGACGTTAGAGCTTCTCTTCAGAATTCTAGGATGTTGCTTTGCATTTCAGTATTTTATTGAATCTCGTTTGACTCTTGCTGTGCAGGATGACTTAATTTTTTCCTGTCCTGACAATTTACAGTTTGTAAAATTAAAGTGTGTTTATTTTCCTTTTAGAAAAAGGACCATTATTTTAAGTGGAGTATAGCTCTACGTGAGCACCCACTCTCCTGCATTCCCACATTCTGTGTCTCTGTACCAAACTGAGCTGGGCTTCTTTCAGAACTGTAGCAGTCGATTTTTTTATTTATTGCCATTATGTTTGCCGTCTGTCAGTGGCATGGGGGTGCTGAGTGATAGCTTGTTGCCTGGAGGGATTGTGTACAATTTGTCTTATTTCAGCACAGTTGCAATTAATAAACATAGAACTCTTTGCTTATGTTTGCACTTTTCATATTCAAGTCCTGGTTATATGCTGGTTCTGTCAGTTGTCATCTTTGAGCATGGTGATGTTCTTTACTTTGAAACACTTTCATCTCATACAATTCAGCATGGTTTCACTGGTTTTTTGTTTAGTATCTAAGTCATGTCCAACCCTTTGCCACCCTATGGACTGTGGCCCCCCAGGCTCCTCTGCCGATGGGATTTCCCAAGCAAGAATACCCAACAACAGCTGGGTTGTCATTTCCTTAAGGAAGCATATATGGCCGTTGGCACATGAGGTCATTGATGCTGGCAGAGAAGAACAGAAACTAAAAACAAAATGCATAAGTAACATAAAATCCTAATTTGCTCAGGAATTTTCCCCCTAAAACATCAGAAAGCACTTTTAGTAAGTTAGAGATTGTATCCTGTGAAGAGCTGCTCTTCAGTCTGCCCCTGCCCCCATCTCCTGCTGCTGCTTGTGGAATACAGCAGAGAGAAGGGTCCCCCTAGGGAACGGGAACGTCAGCCTCTGGAAACAAGTGAGTTGGGCTTAAGGGGACTTTTTTTTGGAAATACTGCAGTTGATTCATTTGGAAATGTGAGACGTTATTATTGGGATTAGATTACATGGCTGGAATTTATTTGTTTCCTATCGTCTCATTGTTTGAGGATGTAATGAATTCTGGAGTAATTAATATGTGGTAATGCTTTGCCAACAAAATAGCACAGATCTTTAAAAATACCATATTCTAGAATTTTGATTATGCTATTAGATTCTCCTATAAATTACTTACACTTGGACTTGTTTGAAGGTTGTGAACTCTGTGTGTTATATATACCTAATTTCTGAAGTGCCAGGAAGGAATTGAAAACTAAACCATTTCCTCAGTCACAAAGGAATTATTTTTGCTAGATGTGTGTTTACACTTACAACTCTTGATGTTTTTTGTCATATCAAATGTATTTGTAATCAGCAAAGGGTGTGAGCATGGCCCAATCACCATTGTACAATTGATTAAGAAAGATTTATATATCGATAAGTCTTTCTTGTGATACAATGCTATTTTTTTATTATCCTACATATTACAATTGCTAAAACACAATTAAACCCTTGTTCTCATCTATTATTTAATATTGATGCATTTGGCAGATGTGTAATGAAAGTGGCTAATATTTGAAGGATATTGTACTGTACATATTAAATTAGTCTTTCTTTTATCTTTGTGAAATGCATCAATATGATATTCAGTGACATCTCAATGATTAATAGAGAATTATACTTGAGTCAAGCCTTTTCGTAACCTAGAAATTAAAATGACTATTCAAATAACACCTCAAAATGATGAAATTAGCATTTTGTGATTGCATAATAATGGGATTGTAGTAGTTATAACAGCACCATGGCTGCCTCTAGAGTTAAGATCATGTCAACCCCTTGATAATAAAGCCTTTCTGTGAGAGTCGACTTTAATAATTTCCAGATTGATTCTTCCCATAAATCATTTGACTTTCAGCACTAAATTTTTGTTACTGTTGTAACTTAAAATTATTTTATTTTTATTCAGTTCATATTTAAGAAGTGAAATGAGTGTCCTGTTTTAATGCTTCACCATCTTGTCATCACTCCCTGTTTTTGCTTCAAATGTAAGAGTTTTTCATGTATTTTGATAGTTCCTTCTTTTTTTGCAAAGGTTTGTTAAAGCCACTAAAATATGTACAGTTTTTCCCCCCTTACAAATATTCACAATGCTTTTCTTGGGAATAACTTTTGCCTTATTTACATAATTAACTGAGTTGCTTAGGTCTCTTGGGCAAATGGTACATAATTGGGGAGAGAAAGGGACAGGAAAGAGTTTGGGGTCAATTAAATATGCTAAAAAACTACTTAATTATGTATTTCCTCAAGAGACTAACTGCTGTGAAATCCTCCTTATGATTAAACTAGCCTTGGATTTGAAAAAAAGGATTTTGTTTTTGGTATGGTCTTACAGTTACATCAGAGTTAAGCAAGCATCTTTAAGAGTTTGTGCAAACTGAATTGTTGTTGGTTTTAGTGATTCCAAGGGTGAGCATCTCTTAGCCACTGTGCTGAATTAAAGTGAATACTTTCAAATAGTTTCTGGTTCCTGTAGCTGGTAAATAATTTTATTTTTTTAAAATTGTGGTTGGTTGTAACTTCTTGAAGATATACAGTTGAGAGGGAAGGCCATACTTAGGCATAGGCTTTATGGTAATTTTGAAGGGTTTTTTGATCAGGTTTATTACTGTTTTTGGCTTCCCTTGTAGCTCAGTAAAGAATCTGCCTGCACTGCAGGAGACCCGGGTTCAGTCCTTGGGTTGGGAAGATCCCCTGGAAAAGGAAATGGCAACCCACTCCAGTATTCTTGCCTGGACAGAGAAGCCTGGTGGATTATAGTCCATGGGGTTGCAAAGAGTCGGACATGACTTAACGATTAAACCACTACCATTACTGTGTTTGTATTATTTTTTTTTGGCAAATTGGCAGGGCTATCATGACCTGTTTTAGATTCGTAGGTTATTAATAACCCTGTTTACTGATCATTTGAAAACAGACCAAGACAGATTGCAAGTGGTTTTAAGGAATGCTTAGCTGGACAAGGCAAAACCAGGCTCAGCCATCTGCCTCAAGTCTTTGGGCTTGTTAAAAACAGAACCTCTGATTAATGAACAAAACCAACCTCTGTTTTAGAGGTGAGATAATAGGAACATTTTTGTGCTGATCCTTGTGATCTCCCTGAATGTGGGAAATGTTGGGTGTGACGGGAGTTGCTCTGAGGCACTGAAGGCGTGATAGGCAGTGAACATTCAGCACTGATTTCAGTATTCCTAAATATGTGGGTTTCTGCCCTGTCTCTCCACCTTTTAAAAAAATGAAGTCTTATTTTAAAAAGTATCTTTTCATTCCATGCCTTACCACTTAGTTGAGAAGCTTTAGCTAGTACATTGACATCACTGTTTTGTTTAAACTGTGTTTACAAATATTATCATCATCAATAGACCTCCAGAAGTTCAGATATGCACCTCCTGTCAATACTGTTACTAACAAAGAAATGGTACTGATTATCAGCTGTGTGACTGAAGTCAGGTTTTTCATCTCACTGAACCTCAGACGTAGGAAAAGAAAGTGAGTTCCTTCCTCACAATCCTGATGAATCCATCAAATAGGATAAAACCCCCAGCACAGGAAGAGGCAGTATAATTTAGTTGGGAAGCAGATCTATTTTGAAGTAAGATTTGAGTTTGAATCCTGACTCTATCACTTAATGGTGTGACGTCAGGCTGGTTACTTAACCTCGTGAAGCTGCAGTCCTCGTACGTGGAATGAGGTGGTGGCGGCGTGTCTCTCTCTGGAGGATTGAGACAGCACGCTGGAAGCACCCAGCAAACGCAAACACCTCACTTCTGCCCCCTCTCTCTCTGTAAAGTAAAGGGTGTGGGCCAGTCCTGCTCTCTTTGCTTTATACTTCATTAGATTGTTGACAGGATAGAGCGAGAGGAAATGTGCTCTTCAAGCCTGGAGTTTAGCATGGTTAAACAAGATTCACAGCAGACTGGGTGACGGTGGTCTGCTTGTAGAAGTCCAGGGAATCAGTCCAGTGGGGTTTTGACCTTTAACTTGAAATAGGAAGATTAAGACAAGTAATTACTTTCATTTTTTTTTTTCCTTTCTGCAATGGCTGTTTTCTAAACATCAGGTGAGAAGGTAGTGTGATGTCAGTATTGCTTGGCAGTTTACTAAAACATTAAATATCTTACTTATTTGACTTAGCGAAATTACACTCTGAGTATGAGGAGGATGTTTGCCTTGACAGGTACTTTAAAAAGCAGAACCAGTTCTGATTGATATAAACAACTGTGACTTTGATTGTGTTAACTTATTAGAAAGTAACCGTTTCTCTGTTAGAAACTGTTTTAACAGGGAAGCTGCAGAGAGCATGGGGGAAGGGATAATTCATGAGTGCTAATTGCTTGGCTGTTAATTTTCATAAGTGTTGATAGAAGCAGTTCCTTAAATTAAACTTTGTTTAAAATGTATCAGGGGAAATATTCCACAATGTCGAGCCTGAAGTGAAAATTAATATGAATGCTGTGGCAATTAACACATACTGGTTAATAGCTTTTAGCAGCATTTTGGGATGATAGTCCTTAAATACATTTTTGCATGCTGCTCTTGTTGCAGCATTGTTCCAGTCTATGTCTGGATAATTATGAACAAATGTTTTCTACAATCATTGGTATTAAGTAGCTCTCTTCACAGAAAAGTCATTTAAAACTTTGCAGAAAGTGCGAAGGGACTGAAAACTGTTGCAGACTCATGAAAGGCCAGCGAATCGCCGTCTTGGAAAGGCAAATTGCCTTTCTGAGGAAAATGCTCCTCCTCTGTTACCCTGGGAACGGCCCCCTCTTATATGGTAAGGTACTTTAGCTTCAGGATCTCTCCAAAAAATGATAACCTGGACTTCCAAGTGCTGATTATGTTTCTGGACAGCAGCTTTTGCTTATTGCTGCCTGAGCTGAGACATGGCCTTGAGCCTAAGGGCCTTCTGCCCTTTGACCTTGCTTCTTTCTTCTGACCAACCTCCCTCCCCACTAAAGTTAGCCAGCCGCCCCGTCCTCCCCACCAGAGGAGGTGGCTGAGAATGGAGTTGGCTCTGTCGATCTCATTTCCCTCCTTCCTTTCAATAAGAGTGCTTCGGGGGTTCACTTGGCTTAGCGCCTATAAAGAGGCAGATCTCAAGAGAGAGAGACAATCTGAGGTAACTCTGTTGTTTGAATTAGGAGCTATTTGTCTCTCTCTTCCATTGGCTTCATGAAACATACCTTTTTAAATAAGGGCAAGTAAAGCCCCAACATTTGGCAACTTCTCCCTGTGGTTGTATTTTGCTAGCCTTCCTTTTCATAGACCAGTTTTTATTGGTCTGTTCTATTTCTAAAGCAAGATTTATTAGATATTTACTACTTATTCACACAGCGTGGTATACCAAGAAAAGGACCAAATTCATTAATTTAAAACTATCTTTTCCTGCTGTTATTTCCCCCTACAGTTGTACGAATGCAGTGCTCTTCCGGTGGCTCAGCCTTTCCTGGAAATCTCCAGGGGAGGCTCTGGGATTTTTGTCTGGGTGGTGTTCACAATGAATTAAATAAGAATCTTACAACAAAAGAAAGTGTTTTCAGCATCCTCTTCTGCAGTTAAATTCTCAAGGCTGAGTTCTTAAATGTAGCTTATTCCACTCTGAGCTTTCTGTCCCGGCCTCATTTCTGCAGTTTGTTCTGTGTCTTGCCAGTCCGGAGGCTTCCTCTAATTTTAGAGCCATCCTCTAGAAATTCCCATCAGAGGTGGAATTCACCATCAACTCAGACTTTTCAAAGGAAGGCAGAATTTTGCAATGATAAGAGCATGTTTGTCAGGCTTGGGTTAGAATTCTCACTTGGCTATTTACTTGCTGTGCGATCCTGGGCAGACTGCTTTACCTTCTTTAAGCCTGTTTTCATATCTATAAAATAAGGTTCATGATACTTACCAGAAAATGCTGTTGTGAGGATTTAATGAGAATTATAAATGCGTACATAGTGTATGTGGTCAGTGCTGGAAGATGTATTGGCTTCCTTTGACCACATTGCCATTTATTTACTTCCTATTTAATGAGAGTCTGCTACATACCAGGCACTGTTAAGTAAAATCTGGATATAGTAATGAGTCAAAACAGACCTGGTTTCTGACTTCATGAAGCTTCCTCTCTTGGCAGGAAGATAGATGTTATATAAATAATCACCAAACTAAGTGCAAAATTGCAGTCATAGTATTGTTTAGTCACTAAATCGTGTCTCTTTTGTGACCCCATGGAATGTAGCCCACCAGGCTCCTCTGTTCATGGGATTTCCCAGGCAAGAATACTGGAGTGGGTTGCCATTTCCTTCTCCAGGGGAATCTTCCCGACCCAGGGATCGAACACGCATCTCCTACAATGGTGAGCGGATTCTTTACCCCTAAGCCACCAGGGAAGCCCCACAGTCATAATATCAGTTCAGTTCAGTCTCTCAGTCGTGTCTGACTCTTTGCGACCCCATGAACCCCAGCATGCCAGGCCTCCCTGTCCATCACCAACTCCTGGAGTCCACCCAAACCCATGTCCATTGAGTTGGTGATGCCATCCAACCATCTCATCCTCTGTCGTCCCCTTCTCCTCCTGCCCTCAATCTTTCCCAGCATCAGGGTCTTTTCAAATGAGTCAGCTCTTCACATCAGGTGGCCAAAGTATTGGAATTTCAGCTTCAACATCAGTCCTTTCAATGAACACTCAGGACTGATCTCCTTTAGGATGGGCTGGTTGGATCTCCTTGCAGTCCAAGGGACTCTCAAGAGTCTTCTCCAACACCACAGTTCAAAAGCATCAATTCTTTTGCACTCAGCTTTCTTTATGGTCCAACTCTCACATCCATACATGACTACTGGAAAAACCATAGCCTTGACTAGATGGTCTTTGGTTGACAAAATAATGTCTCTGCTGCTGCTGCTGCTGCTAAGTTGTTTCAGTCGTGTCCGACTCTTTGCAGCCCCATAGATGGCCGCCCACCAGGCTCCCCCATCCCTGGGATTCTCCAGGCAAGAACACTGGAGTGGGTTGCCATTTCCTTCTCCAGCGCATGAAAGTGAAAAGTGAAAGGGAAGTTAGTTGCTCAATCGTGTCTGACTCTTAGCGACGCCCTGGACTGCAGCCTACCAGGCTCCTCCGTCCATGGGATTTTCCAGGCAAGAGTACTGGAGTGGGGTGCCATTGCCTTCTCCGACCTTCTCTGCTAGTCACAACTAATTAGTTACCAAGTTCCAAGAGAGATACTGAAGGCTTTAGGAGGGTTTTCATAGGGACATATGACCTCGTCTAGGCTGTCAGGGATGGTTATCTCTGTGAAGGTGACTCAACCTGAGAGTTGAAGGCAGAGTAAGAACTAGCTAGGTGAAGGGAGAGGAGAAAGGACTTTCAGAGGATCTGAGGCAAGTGGCGGGGGTCGGGGGTGCAGCTTGGAGATTTGGGAAACTAGAAGGCTGTGTGCTGGAGCCCAGGACTGAGGTAGATTGTGGTGCAGGGGGAAGCTGCAGGGGCTGGTTCTACCACATATGGCTGTAGGAGTGTCCTCTGCAACCTGAGAATATAGGAGAGCCTTGAACCAGTTAAATGAGGAGGGAGAGTCACAAGGTTTGTGTTTTGAAAAGATCCCTGAAGCTCTGATGAAGAGAACACACTGGAGAAGGGTTTGTGAGGCTTGAGAGACCAATCAAGACATTTTTGGCAGTGGTCCAGGTAAGAGAGATGGTAACATGGGCTTACTTATTGGTGATGGAGGAGTGGATGATTGCAAGAGGTACTTAGTAGGTAAAAGTGATAGGGCTTGATGATGGGTTGACTATATGTCAGGGAACATATAGGAGAAAGGAGTTTCAAGGATGATTTCTTGATCAGTTTCTGGCTTGAGGAACTGAATAGATGCCATCTTTGAATTAGGAAGCACTGAAAGAGGGCTGCGGATGCTGCAGAAGTTACTGTCCTGAGCTGGTTTGACAACACGTCACAGCCTGTTACCATGTCCTTAAAGACACTACACATATTCTTTTTTGGAGGGGATAGGGTATACCCTGCTTGTTAGGCTTATATTGGAGGCATCCGAGACAGGGTCTGGGATGAGCATGGGCTAGGAGCCAGGAGCCTCTTCTCTGTTTCCACTTCACAGCCAGCTTTGGTACTTTGGCTGAGAAATTGCCCTAGAAGTCAGTCCCCTTCTCTGAGATAGGGCTGTACTTTCAGATGCCTAATCCAGCTCGTCAGGCCCTTCAGAGGAGAAAATGAGATAATAATTTTAAATGAGGCAGATGTCAGGTGTCCTTTAAGAAAATATATTGATTGTAATTCTTGGAGATTAGGGGAGTAAGAGGTAAAACATGGACATATTTTTGCTATAATAAGATTGCTGTTGTGGTCCTACCCTCTTCCTGGCTAATTAAATACCAGATTAGCAGATGAAATCTGGTTGGAATGAATAGCAAACACTGAGATCGCAGTGAAAGCATGGGAGACAATCTGTTTTATAGGTGTGGTGGGACTGCAGATGGTGGGGTTTTATACTGAGCTTTCTTATTGCGGGCAACTTGCTCTGCGTAATTTGCAATGTAGAGATTTTCTTGTCGCTCCAAGTGCTAGGCCTTGATTTTATTATGTTGAAGACAACTATCCATAAATATTGAGTGACAGCCTAGGGTCACCCACTTCGGCATGGAATCTAGGTGTCCTAATTCTTAGAGATTTTTATTTTCATTCTTAATGGCATTCATACTTATGGAAACCTGAGTTCCAGGTTCTCAGGTTTCCTGAGACCATGTGGTGGAAAGAACACAGACACAGAAGATGTTTTAGCCCTGGCCATACTGTGGACTCTGTGACAGGTCACCTCCCATCTCTAACAAAGCCCCAGTTTCTGCATGTTTAGAATGAGGAACTTGGTTTAGATGATCGCTGGATTTCTTTTTGGCTTTAAGGTTCCATAGTTTTGTGATTGGAGAAGGCAATGGCACCCCACTCCAGTACTCCTGCCTGGAAAATCCCATGGATGGAGGAGCCTGGAAGGCTGCAGTCCATGGGGTCGCTAAGAGTCGGACATGACTGAGCGACTTCACTTTCACTTTTCACTTTCATACACTGGAGAAGGAAATGGCAACCCACTCCAGTGTTCTTGCCTGGAGAATCCCAGGGACGGGGGAGCCTGATGGGCTGCTGACTATGGGGTCACACAGAGTCGGACACGACTGAAATGACTTAGCAGCAGCAGTTTTGTGATTGGAGGTGATTGACATCAGTGATATATAGAAGGTTATAAATGGGAAAGGAATAAGGAAAACTTGAACTCTTGAATAGATGATCATATACATACATGTTGCTACTTTCCTCTTTTAGTTGATCATAACAAAATTGTGGTAGAGGTAGTTTTATCTCCATTTTAGAAATGAATAAACTGAGGCTCAGAAAGAGAAAGTGACTTGCCCAAGGAGACCCCATTAGTATATGGCAAGACTGGTATTTCAGTATCTTATTCCAGTACCACAACTTTCTTAGAGTCTTTTACAGTCATCTTTGTGGAGGAAACACAGTATTGTTAATATCTGAAATTTTTCAAAATTTAAAAACAAAATAATTTTCCCTTTACCAGTAGACTTGGAATCTGATACACTGGTTTAGCTCTTATCAGTTGTGTCTGTTTATTGTTAATATCTGAAATTTTTCAAAATTTAAAAACAAAATAATTTTCCCTTTACCAGTAGACTTGGAATCTGATACACTGGTTTAGCTCTTATCAGTTGTGTCTGTTTAGTGAGTTACTGCATTTTGTAAGCCTCAATTTTCTCACATGTAATAAAGAAATAATGAGATATTGGGGCTGAGGAAGAAGGGAATTGCTTTACACATCAAATCTAGTGAAAGTGAAAGTTGCTCAATTGTGTCCGACTCTTTGCGACTCTATAGACTATACAGTCCATGGAATTCTCCAGGCAGAATACTGGAGAGGGTAGCCATTCCCTTCTCCAGGGGATCTTCCCAACCCAGAGATCAAATCCAGGTCTCCCGCATTGCAGGCGGATTCTTTACCAGCTGAGCCACCAGGGAAGTCACAAATCCAGTGTGTGTCCCACAAATGCTGTTTTCTTTCCACTGATCTTCCTGGTAAGCAGAGTGGGTTCATTCATCCATCCATCCATTCATCTATCCATCCAACAAATTATTTACTAAGCATTCAGATTGTACTGGTTCATTTCAAATGTTTATTACATACTGGCTGTGTGCTAGGCACTGATAAGACAGGGCTAACCACCATAGAGGAATTTGAAGATAAGAGTGCCCATGTAGCCAACATGTGAGGAAGCACGTTTCTCAGTCAGGATTGTGCCCAGAGCTGAGGATTGTGGCATTGTTCCATGACTGCAGGTGCATACGATTGAGCAGAGGAACAGACCCATGAACTAGCGTTAAATGTGATAGGTGCCGTAGTATAGGCCTATAAGGAAGACTGAAGTTGGGAGGCAGCAACGATGTTCATCCAGTTTGTTATCCTAGGTGAGTTTGTCTGAATTTTGATTGTATTAATACCTAGAGGGCAAGTTTGGTCACTGTTTAATGAAGCCCAGCTTGGCACTCTCCACACATAAATGCGGACTTTTTAAAAATGGCAGTGATAAATTTCAAATGTCATTACTCTTTGAAGCTTACAACTATATGGCAGTATCACAGGAGCAGCGTTTTTATTAATATATCCACTCCTTTCTGTTAAATTGAAGTTTTAAAACCTAGACCAAGATACATGTAAGAAAGTAAGTTTAGGAAATTTGCAAAATATGCTCCTATGCAACCAAAGATTAAATTGATTTGTTATATGTGCATTTAGCTACAATTCATTTTAATTGTCTGTATGAAGTTAAAAAGTATTAGTGTCAGATAAAGATTCATCACCAGAGCGTGATTTAGGGCTGGTGCTGGAGAACGCAGGCATGTGTTCCGGCAGATGTTTGTATAAGGCGCTGTCTTTCCTGACAGCAGTTAAAAAGTATGGTTACAGTAATCAAATTGCGGTACAGCGACTCAGAGGCTAGGGCCAGATTGAATTAAAATAGATAGAAGATTTATGAATAGCAATAGCTGTGATAA